>NW_008580175.1:20252-54639 GCF_000520115.1 Aphanomyces invadans
ACGCCTTGACGATGGCTCCATCCACTTTTACCAACACAAGTATGTCTCTGATATACGTGCTAAGCATGGTCTTTCTGATTGCAACCCAATCTCAACGCCTCAAGACACTGGACACTCTGCCACTTCTGTCTCCTCCGCTGTCTAACGATCGTTTGCCTTCGCAATGTGGCGGGGACTACTCTACCTCACCCCGACTACGCGTCCCGACATAGCGTACACTGTGACATTACTCTCAAGATACCTTAATGATCCAGCTCCGAACATCACCAAATCGCCAAGCGCGTCCTACGCTACTTGAAAGGAACTCAAGACTTTGGCCTGCTTTACAAGAAGTCCTCCGACGAAGCCTTTACGCTCGAACTCTATGTTGATGCCGACTACGCCAACGACAAGACCACTCGCCGTTCAACGTCTGGATACTTCCTCTTCCTCAATGGATGTCTGGTCAGTTGGAAGTTCAAGCTTCAAAACATCGTCGCTCTATAGACTTCCAAAGTCGAGTACATCTCCATGTCCTATAGTTTGCAAGAAGCTCTTTGGCTCAAATCAATCCTTGAAGAACTCAAGCTCCGATCAAGTCACCAACTCACGAAGCACATCGACTTGCGTCACCACTTCATCCGTGACCTCGTCAAGCAAAGTATCATCAAGATCAAGTACTGCGAAACCAACTCGATGCTTGCTGACATGCTCACGAAAGCTTTGCCGCGACCCAAGTTTGAAGAACACAAGGCGCGAATTGCCACCTCTATCTCTTCATGCAACAATCAAGAACGTCACGATTAGAGGGGAATGTTGAGCCACATCGGCGTGTATCCACAAATCAAATATCGCCTTAGGCCACGTCATACATAATCTGTCCATTCTGCATTCTACATGAGCCTAGCGCAAGTGAAAGCTAATGGAAGCCACATCGCCCTAGCGCTGCCTAATGCAGAAGTTGTAGAAAGCGAACATTTTCGTAGTCTAGCTTCACTTCGGCTCAATCAATCACTGTCCAATGTGCATTCAATTAGGTAAATGTCCATTTTGCTAGTTCGCAACTCGAAGGATTGTCTATCATTGGACAAAAATCTGCATACAAAAGACTAGTCATTTTCAACAGGATTTGTGGTTCCGCACACCGCCTCGGCGTGTCCAACCTACGCCGAGCGGAAGTATGAGCGACAACTCTGACATCTCTATGAATTGCTGGGCATTGGTACGACGGCGTTACTCTTGTCTATGCTTGACTCCTCCAGGGCGAACTAGACGTCCTTGACTACTGCATATTGGAGCCATCCGGAGCGAACGTTGACGTTTCTGCCAGAGTGAACTCTTTGCTTGCGTGCTCCTATATGCCTCCCAACACGAAGTGGATACCTCCAGCAGTCGTCACTGTCGGCAATGCAATCTATCTCTTCCTTATCAACGTGGAGAATCGACGAGACGACTTGCTTCAGTCGCTATCAGTTGAATTTCGTGGTATGGCGCACTCAATACTTTGAGACGTGGCCTGATGCTTCCATTCCGCAGACGTTCGCGAGCACGGCACTTGGCGACGAAGCGATGGCATGGACTTGCCTCCGTCAATCCGAAAAGTGTTTCTGAAAGCTGTTGAGCGGCAAGTCGGAGAGTGGATCGTGCAACATTCTTCATTCGCTTGGACACCTACTGGAACAGACCCCTTCGATCGCAAGCCCGCTGTCTCAACGTCGAATGAACTTTTTCTGAGTAGCGAGCCAACTTTTGAGTTCCGAACGCTGTCGTCGAACCGCAAAGACAACTGGTCTACCCTTCGGGACGACGAAGGCCATCGCCCGTCCATCCGAACCAAAGTTGTCTTATCCAGGGCGGCCCAGCTGCTAGTGTTTGCTGTAGTTGCTACCAAGCACGATTGGGCTACCAGTGACAGGTTTTCGTTCATGCGTACGCATGGCCTTGCGCAACTGACGAGCAGCAAGGTTGATGTTTGGGACATCGGGGACAACGGCATTTTCTCCTGTGATGTGCTGCCCCGACTTGTGGAAAAAAGCCGATGCAAGCGACCTCGCGAAGAGAGGAGTCGAGATGCCGAAATTCCAGTCGACGTGAAAGAAGTCGAGGACGTCGACGACGACGACAAAGATGACGACGACGATGCGCCAGGACACGATATCCCCGATAAAAAGGTGAACATGGCCAAGTTTGGTAGCGATCTTAACATAGTCTAGAACCCCCTCCTTGGCCAATTTGACCCCGACGAGGTACGTCGATCGCAAATATGATTTTGGTTGACCACTTCCAACAGGAATTCCTCGTTCCAGTTGCTCCAGAGTTGCCGTCAAAGGGGCGCGACGTGTTCGTAGAGTTTCCACTCGACTGTGGAAGTGTGGGGACCCTCAAGCGCGCTCGACACGTGCAGCCCTTCCTTCGGAAATTGAAACGAACCAAGCGAAAGAAGGACGAGGCGAAGGACAACCCGCTCGCGACGTTGGCCCGTGTCAAGGTTGTGGACCACGAGCCCAACATCGAAAACATGCCTATGCCCCTCACGTCGGTGGCACCTGCGTCTCGGCCGTACGATCTCAATCGACAAGCGCTCGAGTGGCTCGCCAGTGACTCGCAAGCTGAGCTGTCGGCGTCGAAGAAAAGCAGCGCCGCCTGCCCGTACGACCGAGTCCTGACTGCGCATGCGTACAAGACGACGTCGACCGTCGCTGCTGACGCGCGATATTTAAACTGCAATGTGATTCCTCCGCCAAATAGTCGAGTCAAGGTGCAAATGCCAGATTTCCGATATGTGAATACGGTCACATGCGCGCCTTCCCCGTGTCTTGTCGACGACAGGTCGGACGAAGTGACTGGCCTTCAGATGCTTGCAAAAACGTCAATCGTGGGATGGTGGCGCCATGGAGAACAGGCAGACAACGGTCCCGTCGCATCTGAACACCAAGTCCGAGTGCTCGAAGCGTTGGTGAAGCCACACTTGCAGTCGCTGAGCCAACTCTACGGATTTGGGGCATCGAAATGGTTGAATGTTCACGACTACCTCATGCAATCGACGACGGACCAAGGTGCTGAAATGGAAAGTCAAGTACGAGAGTCACCTTCATTTGGTCGAGCCTGATCGCGCGTCCTGCTAGGAGCTGAAAATCCCGTCCTTTCTGGCGTCGAAGGCGGACTCCCTTGTCGCTATGTCGCCGTCCTTGCTCCCAGAGTGGAGCCTGCGATCTTGTAACCCTCTCAGCGGACCAAAGCCCGTGCGGTACGGGATCATCTGTCCCCATACCTCAAACGACTGGGTCGCATCGCTTGCCACTCGTTACATGTCGTCGCTCCGGTCTTCTTACGTCAATGCAAATTTGGGGTCGCTGGCCGCATGCGACCTCAGCACCCTTGATCATCGCGATGCTGGGGTTGTCGACGTCGACAACGCATTGCTCGTCATCCACAAATCGGACGACCCCAACAAGCCCTTCAAGACCTACAGCGAGGCCGCGTCGTGCTTTGACCGATGGAGCCATGCGTCTGGTGTCCGCAGCACAGTGTTTGTCGTGGCGCCATTTGGCAGGAAGTTTTCACGCCGATTGTCTTCTCTCTACGGTGCATTATCGCGACGCGGTCGTAGCGGCAGGTCCCCATCGAACCACGTCTCGTTTCACGTTGTTTATGTTGAAGATTTGGTCGAAACGTGCGTCCATGTTCAGCCAACGTACTTTCGAGAGCAGTCGTTTGCGCTGTACGACACTCTTCCGACCAGTGTCCCCACTGGCCATTCGGAAGATGTCTCCCTGAGCTTTCCCGCTGGGTTGGTGAATAGAATGTACCAGTTGGCCGACTCCACGGACACCTTTCAAGTGCTCCTGGGGTATGCCGTTGTCAATGGGTGGCTCGTCTCGGCCGTGACCAACTCCAGTGGTCGCACCTTGACTTCGGACGCCGTCTTTATTGACTCGTTTGAGCTCAAACAGTCGGATATGGAGGTGCTCGTTGACAATGCGCTCGCTTTCTTGTCGGTTGTGCGTGACGACGAAGACGTACCAGGAGCTTTGGTCGCTACAAAGTTAGGTGCATTGAGCGAACAAGAAGTCGCTGCCTGGCACGACGTGTGGAAGACCAAGTCAACATCCGCCAAAGCTGCCACGTTCGTCAAGCAATTGGTTCTGTCGTCTGCACAAGTCGATCGCGACATTCGATGGAACAACTTGCGGGACCAAACGGCAACTGCATGTGCCGTCAAGAACGTTGGTATTGTCCTTCCGCCAAAGCTTGAAACAAATAGTACGACAAGGCCGTGTGCTTGGACAAGAGGAGTTAACGGCAGGTGTAGGCATGCTCAGTCTAAGCGTTCCGCATCCGACCCAGCACACGTTGCAACTTCGAGTCGAATCGCTGGTCGACCCGTCAACCGGCAACGTTACGGCGGGCTTTACGATACAACTGCTCAAGTGCTTTCACGAACTGGCATGGCTCACTGTGCACCCCACAACGATGCACCAAATGTCAGCACTTCCACTGCATTTGTTCGCGGTCGAGAAAATGATGGCGCTTGCCGCGACTTCACCCCCGGATGGGACTGCAAGTCATCCAAACCCAGAGGACGCCGCGAGAGCACGATCATAACATTGCTTACGAGGGCTCGCCCCGCACTGCATTTGTACCAACCACAATTCCAAGCTTCAGTGCTTTCATCACGACACTGAAGTGGTGCTTCATGAGGCGAGTCACTGAAAAGTACACCAAGATAATGTTAAAAATCAATGCGAGTTAGAGCAAGTGAGACTTGCGCAGCTCCTTGTACTTTCGGTACACGTAGAACGAGCCCGCGAGAACTCCCGACGACACTAACAGAAACGGCACTTGCCACCCGCCGGCAGCTTCAACCTTGCCGGACACCTGGCCATGCACTTCCTTCTCCAAGTCCAACGCGGCCGAATCGAGACGCGTGTTGACTCTGAGCTTCATGTACGCATCCACTCGCCTGTTCATGTCCGCGAGCTTTTCGTGGATCTCGATCTCCCTCAACTTGACCTTCTGAATATTCTTGGTCGTGCGCTCCTTCAGTGCGACTAGCTGATGCTCGAGGTCGACGCGCGAGTTCTCGAGCGATTTTTCCAAAATGATCAGCTTGCACGAGTTGTCGCAGTGGTCGCTCTTCAATATACCGTGATGCTCTTTCGAGTAGTTGTTCCAGTACACGTCCGAGTCGGCCATTTGCATATGAATATCGTCCGCGTCGGAAAATGCCAGGAAGCTCAGGATGTCGTGGTTGTCAGCGAGACCACCCGTCGACCCCGTGATACCCAGCGACACGTTCTGCAGCCAGTCCGACGGAAGCGGCAAATCGCCTTCGTAACATGACTTCCACTCGGCCGTCGACTTGGCGTCCACTTCCAGCTTCAATTTGACGCCATCCACCACGACACGCAGGCGCGACGAGCTGAAAACAGGGTCAAAGTGGGCGCTGTCTTCGTGGTAGCGAAGCGCGGCGTCGCACCCGATCTTCGTCTCGTCTTGCAAGACTTCGGTGGTCTTCGTCCCGTCGTTGATTTGGATCGTCACGTCCTTGTGGCCACCCTTGTGTTCCGAATTGACAAACGTATCGATGATGATGCCAACGCCAAAGTACTTGTCCTTGAACCCATGGTTGTCGCCGTCTTCGTGATGAGGTGAGTTGGTCAACCACAACCCGATACCGTCACCAAACCACTTCTGGCCTTGGCCCGAAATGCGAAATTGCAGCACAGCAGAGAATGTGTTACGTTGCAACGGCGCGTTGTTCCACACATGGCCATGCTTGCTTTGACGGTCGGGAGTCAATCGGATGAAGTTTGTGAACACTTCCGTGGAACCGCCGTTGGTCCACGTGGAGTTCACAATGCGTTTGCCAGTCCTATCAATGGTTTTGAACGGAGCCGCGAACGAGTGTGCGTCCAGCTTGATGCTGGCGCATTCAAGGACAAAGGCAAGCAAGCACGCCAAGATGACGTGGACTTTCATGAGAATTGACCTTCCTGGCGAATTGGGTTGTGCTTGGTCCTCCAAATTAGCACATTGTTTTTCTCTCTCATGCGGTAGATCGTACGTCAAAATATACAAATTCATTTGCATACAAACTATACGTTTATTGGTACGTACAGAACGTACGACATACGTATCATGAGTAAATGATGGAAGTGGCAGAGAAACCTTATTTAATGGAAGAGACAACGGTCATTTGCATGCCATCGTCCTCGTCCTGTTCGGCCGACGGAACATGCGTGAACACAAATATTGTCGTCACGTTTCTCTCCTGCCTCGCAATATAGTGCCTCTAGATATCCTGCATTGTGTCGCAACGACCAGACATGTTGAGGCGCATACACTTGTGTTATCCCCCTGCTATCCATGGATTTCGAGCCACGTGTCTTACACGCCTGATACGCTCAAAATATGCCGAATATAGGCATATAATGGGAATTGGAAGTTTTTCAAAATTTTCGCCCGATATTAGTAGAGACAATTGAGCTATTTTGACGAATTTCGCTCCACCTGCGTTATCCGGACCCGTAAGCATCTCTAGAGTGTGTGAATTCTCAAATTGCTGCGGTCGGAACCATGGCAAAGCTGCATCTCCTCCCGCTGTTCATGCTACTGGCGCTGAGCATTACGACCTGCATTGCTGAGAAAGTGGTGAGTCTGTCGTTTGATGGTCCCTACGACAGCGTGGATACCAATGGGCAACGCTACATAAACGGAACGTGGATCCATGGCGGGTCTACAGAAGTGAAGAAGAATTTCATCCGTCTCACTCCTGATCGACAAGATAAGAAGGGATACATTTGGAACAACCAAGTCATTGGCCGTGACTCGTTCGCCACGGTGCTGACTTTCCGCATCTCTGGCCAAGGCAAGAAGTGGTTTGGAGATGGCATTGGATTGTGGCTCACGTCAAGTCAAAACTATGTGTACGGCGACAACCACGGGTTTGACTCCGATTTCAGAGGCGTGGGCATCATTATCGACACATTTAACAACCCAGACCACAAAGGCGGTCACAAGGATGTGTCTGTGCAAATCAACGACGGGTCCAAGACTCTCCAACAGCTGAACGACGAAACCAAGGTCGGATGCGACGCCGCGCTGCGCTACCACGAAGAAAGCGCTGCATTTAACGCTGCCCATAGTGCATCGCGCATCAAGGTGAAAGTTGTCGGGCAAATTCTGTCCATTGAAGTCGACGAAAAGAACACTGCTGCGTGGAAGCAATGCTACGAAACAACTCTCCCCTTCAGCGCTGACTGGCTGCGAACTTCCACTTTGGGCATCACTGGCGCCACAGGTGGCGTTGCCGACAACCATGACGTGTTGCGCCTGGCCACATATGAAGACCCCATGGACAAGGACATTGACGAAGCCGACTCGGCCACGCTGCTGCAAAACCTGTCCAAGGACTACCGTAAGTGGCTCGTCGAACCGTCATGCCAATCGGACTGCCGCATCGCCGTCCTCACCACGCAAATCGAAAACTTCCGATTGGAATCCGAACACGCTCTGACCGATTTGAAGGAAAAGACGGCCAACACAATCGGCAAGCTCCGCGACCAAGAGCAAGTCAACGAGAATCGCCTCGAGAAAATCTACCGCCGCATTGTTGCGGTCGTGGACAACAAGGTACAAGAAACAGTCGCCAGCACCGCCAACCAGGTCAAGTCCAAGATTGATGAAAAGGTCAAGAACGTGTCGGTTGGGGGCGGGTGGAAGCTCCCATTCCTCGTGCTGTTTGTTGTGTTGGCCGTAGCTTCGGGTGTGGCGTACCAAAAGTACCAAGCGCTGCGAAAGAGTCACCTCCTGTAAGCGCGGCGGAGGAAACTAACCAAACATTTTTGTGATTCTACCGAATTCGCATTTGCTTTCTAGGTCTGTCCCTCTCATATCGCAGGCGAATATCGACATTATAGAAATTACAAATATAAATGAATCTGTATTTAATACATTTTTCTGGAGTAGGGCAATTCAACTCTAATTTTATTCGAATTTCACGTGTGACCGTGCCATCAAGACCACAATTAGTCTGACTTGTAGATTTAGTACTACTACAATAGGTACTAACCGGCGCCGTTCATATATGCCGCAATCACCAATTCGGCGACACGAATTGGACCAACATGCGCGGAATCCAACACGTTGTCGTCCTGGTTGCACTAGCCGCCGCATATGCTGCAGCCCAGGCAATCGCCCAAAACGATGCCTTCGCTCTTGCCGATGAGGATCACGATGGTGTCTTGCAGCGTCGAGAGTTTGTGAAGTGGTCGAACAAAATCCGTGATGCAATCAGCCCCCTCCTAGCCTCGGATGACAGCGCTGTTGCTCCACCTTTCGTCACGAACGAGCGTGTCAAGTATGATCCCACCGATGATGTCAACTCCGGTGCGAAGCGTGTAAAGAGCTCAGTGAACAAGTTCTGGTCTGGCTTTATCAGCGGCATTGTCACGATTTGGGCCACAGAAGTCGGGGACAAGACGTTTTTCATCGCAGCCATTTTGTCCATGAAGCACGATCGTATTGTTGTATTTGCCGGCGCTATCAGTGCGCTCATTGTGATGACAGTGCTATCCGTGGTGCTCGGTGGAGTCGCTGCTCTCTTGCTGCCGCCATGGATGACGCACTATGCTGGCGCATGTCTGGTACAAGCCTCTCTTGCCATCGCATCCTTACATTGCCCTAGTTTGTGCTGTTCGGCGTGAAAATGCTATACGACTCCAGAGAAATGAACGCCAAGTACACGATTGAGTTTCCCTTCCTTGTAATTGAGCATCGACCTGTAGCGGTCCGTCCGACGAGCTGACCGAAGTCGAGGAAGAGCTCGAGGGAAAGAAGACTGCCGAGGATGCTGGGTACAGTGGTCCAATTCCCGTTTTGATGTGTCATCTGTGCAACTAGTGATGCCGAAAAGGGAATTGCCCAGCCTGCCGCTGCCCTCGCTGTTCCGACGACCGCTTTTCAAGTGTTCTCGCAAGGGTTCTTGCTCACGTTTCTTGCGGAATGGGGCGACCGATCCCAGGTATGGTTTATCGTGTACTATTTTCAGTCGTCTAATGCGCTCGGTAGATCGCAACGATCACATTATCTGCGTCCAATGATGCGTTTGGAGGTATGGACACAGTGTGACGAGGTCATTTGATTATCTTCTCGCAGTGACTTTGGGAGCCATCCTTGGCCATTCCATGTGCACGGGGCTGGCAGTGGTCGGCGGCAAGTTTTTGGCCTCGCGGATCTCGGAAAAGACTGTTACGGTCGTTGGTGGAGTCATGTTTTTGATCTTTGCCGTCCATGCCATGGCCTTCCCCCCGCAAGAATAGCCCTCGACAGCACTTGAGCGTCTAGTCGACTACAATTAACACCGCGACGCTCGTGCGTCTGTACCCGTTGGGGCATCGTTACCAAATTGCATCGCCGTGATGGTCGTCGTGTGGTCTTGTGGGCCGAAACGAGCATTTCGAAGGATATAATGCTGTTTAGTAATACTAAACGGCCAGTCTTCCTAGCTATTCATTCGCCAGTCGTGATTGGAGTTTGAGGCTACAAGAAACTTTGAACAAGCGAAAATGGCGGTTGTGGCGTTCCTTGGCAAACGCATTCCACGCGCGGTGGCGAGACGCAGCGCCATCCATCACCGCGCTTCGAGTGTGGCGGCTACAGCGGCACAGGATGCTTTACGGACGCACAGGTTTTCACTGCATGCTCGTGTTGCTGGAATCGATAACTTACCGAAGAGTCGCCGGAGTTCAACCTTGATCTCTGCTCGTCGATTTTCGGCGTTCTCGTCAGGAGAAGGCTCTGGGATTTTACCATGCCCTCAATGTGGAAATGGACTGAAGCTTTCAGTTGCGGTGGCTGCGCCCAACGTCATGGCCAAGGCAAACGTCGTTCCGCCTCATCAGTCGGACGACTATGCCGCCGCTGCCAAATTGTCCGAAGGCGACATCATTTCGTGCGAAGAATGCAAAGGTCACTTCGTGGTCAAGTCTACTGGTGGACCCAGCTCGGGATTTTCGACTTATGGTGGCGACCACACATCGCACATGTCGAATGTTTCAGGTCCCAGACTCACGAGTACGCCTGCCAAAGTTTTGATGTGTTGAAGGTGATTGACGTGGGTCTTTCAGGCGAAAGTGAGTACAACCGAATTGTTCATCAAGGAACGGTCGCACCTGCAGTGCAGTCAGAACGACAGGAGCAAGTGCTAACTCCTCGGCAAATCTTCGACGGTCTCAACACCTACGTCATTGGCCAAGACGCCGTGAAGAAGGCTCTGAGTGTTGGTGTACATAACCATTACAAGCGACTGAGCATGCACGCCAAGAAGAAGAAGGCCAGTGCAGAGCAAAACCGAGGGACGATCCATTCTTTGGGCCACGGGGTCCATGTCGAAGCCATCAACGCCGACCCACGCCTCGAATCCCGGCCCAAGGCGGACGAGGTCGAGTTGGACAAGACCAACATGATGATTGTGGGCCCAACTGGCTCGGGGAAGACCCTCATGGCCAAGACTCTGGCGCGTATGGCCCAAGTGCCGTTGGTAATTGCCGATGCAACTTGCCTCACGCAAGCTGGTTATGTCGGGGAAGACGTCGAGTCGATTTTGTTCAAGTTGTACCAGGCAGCCAACTACGACGTCGATGCCGCTCAACGAGGAATTGTACGTCGCCGCCACGTCAACTGAAGGCGTCGGCGGCTAACAACTCAATGTGTAGGTCTACATCGATGAAATCGATAAAATCTCGAGAAAGAGCGAAAACGTATACGGCATCGCACGTGGCCATTTTCTCACTCTTTCGTCAATAGGTCAGCATCACGAGAGACGTGTCAGGCGAAGGCGTGCAGCAAGCCTTGCTCAAGATGCTGGAAGGATGCGTCGTGAACGTCCCAGAGAAGGGCGGACGAAAGAACCCGCGAGGCGAGTTCATTTCGATCGACACGACCAACATCCTATTCATCTGTGGTGGCGCGTTCGCCGGCCTCGAGAAGATTGTATCTCGACGAACAGCGAGCTCTTCCATTGGGTTCGGCGCCCGCATGCCCAACACCAAACTTGACGAACTGGACAACATCGGGCAGCTCTTGACCCAGTCGGAGCCTCAGGACCTGGTGTCTTACGGGCTCATTCCAGAGTTCGTCGGTCGCTTCCCCGTCGTGGTTAGCACGCTGGGTCTCTCCCAAGACGAGCTCGTACGCGTTCTGACCGAGCCCAAGAACTCGCTTGTCAAGCAGTACCAAGCACTGTTTGCCCTAAACGACGTCGAGTTCCATGTGTCGCGGTGTGGCTTGGAGGCCGTCGCTGACCTTGCTGTCCAGCGAAACACGGGAGCGCGTGGTTTGCGTGCGATCTTTGAGCGTGCTTTGGTGGAAACGATGTTTCACATCCCGGACATGCCCAACGTAAACGCGGTGTACGTCGACTCGGACGTGATTGCCGGCCGAAAGCAGCCCGTCCTCATTCGAAATGACGTATCGTTGGCCGATTACTTGAGCGAGAAAGACAAGGCGTACGAGGTCGAGCACCCCGCTGCTGCTTAGAAGACGTGTATCTTTAATGTACAAACAACTATCCACTTGAAAAGAAATTCCCCACGCAAACTCTGAACGCAATGCACTCGAAGAAATACGGCCTTGGAAAGGTGTTTCACTCAGTTGAACACTTGTCTAATTTTAGCGAGCTGTTTTTAGCCTTCTCATGGGGCGCCTCTGCTCCAAAGGTGCTTGAATCGCCCAACACAAGCGGCAATGGTTTTGCCCGCGATGAACGTAGATGACCCCGACGTGCGTCGGGCAGAGGCTCGAAGATCTCGAGACAACGAACGCGTGAAGAAGCTGCATGACGGCCGCTTGCGTAATAACGGAGTAAGGGAACTCGACTTGAACGAGATAGGGGACCTCATGCACCACGTCTCGTTAGGCGGACATCATTGGGATTAAAAACCAAATTGTTGAAAAGGAAGCCCGCGCCGCCCGAGAAGCGCAGGAGGAGCAGCAGCACGGTACGACCTAGTCGTTTTCTTCGTGGTAACATGTTTCGCAGTGCACGAGCAAGAGAGCATCCGCCGGTACATCAGTCGAGTCGAAGCTGACGAAGCAGCCCAGCGACATGAAGAAGCAGTACGACTTCGACAGGAGTGGCTAAGCCAGAGTCTGACTCGTGGCGAACGCCGGGAGGCGGATATTGCCCGGAAAGAGATGTCGGCGCTGAATGTCGACGATTGCTCGGTCGCATCGGCTCAAAAGTTCGACGGCGAAGACCTTGGACGGCATGAACGGCGCCGCCTTCAAGCATCCCAAGTACGCGAGTGGACGCAGAGTCAAATTGCGGCGAAAAACGCCAAGGCGAGTGACGACAAGGAGCGCGACCGCCATTACGATGAAACGATGCGGGGAGTGAGCGATTTGCAGCAGCAAGCGGAAGCCGACTACGAGCGAGAAAGGGCAAAACAAGCCCTTGAGGTGCGGCGATACAACGAGGCCATGGCAAACGCGCTCAAGGAACAAGGGGTGGCGCAGCACGAGCTCAATGATATCATCGATCGAAGCGAGATCCTAGCGACTGTACAGAGCGATTTCCTCAGTGAAAACGCTCTACAAGCCAAACTGGCCAACCCAAACCGCGTGCGTGTGGATCACTGGAAGGGGTTGTCGAAAGACGAAGTCAAGAAAATCGTGCTGTCCAACAATGACCTCCTCACTGCCAAACAAAAGCGACATTGCCTCGAGAAGGAGTCCGAGTTGTTGCAACATCAAGCAGAGGATGGAATCCGTCGGCAGTTAATCGAAATCGATTACGACGCGGAGAAGCAGAAGGCCCAAACACAGCTCGAAATCCAGCAAACCCTCAAGCGACAAGCGCTAGAAGCCAAAGAAAGGTACGGCACAGATTCTTTGGCCACCCAATTCCTGAGGATGATGCCTTGTCGTCATAGGGAAAAAAAGCAAAAAGAGCAATCCCAAGGCAAGATCGAAAAGAGCTTTTTCAACTCGTTTGGAAGGTCATTCCGATAAAGCGGCGTAGTTGCATTCTAAAGTGAATTGATATCCCTCGTTGCATGAAACATTTCGAACATACCCTACTGTGTCCCAAAGCACCTAGCTTGATCATCGTTGCTGTCAAGGCGTCGCATGATTCCATCCAACAGATTGCACACGTTGTCCACGATAGCAGTCGGGAAGGTGTCGTCGTCAATTTGGTGAGCTCTCATCATGCAGAATCGCTTGACCTTGGCGCATTGTGTCCCGAGGCGGTCCAATTGCACTTGCGCTTTACTCCGCTTTCGCTTGTTGTCACCAAGCACTTTTTTCTCGTGTACCATGTCGATGTATTGCAATACCATCGCAATGTGTTCCGGATTGAAATCTTGTGTGACGTCTTCGGATTCGACTGGCAAGCTGGATTCGGACAACACAAGCCACAGGGCTTCCAATGCAGTGCAAGCGATGGGCCAGTCCGCGGACGACAGTAAAATGTTGATGAGTTTGCAATACTGCAGCCAAATTTTCCTCTAGAAGAAGAGATCAGCACATGTGACCAGGAAAGAAATACCACCGCTTCCACGGTGCAAGGGGGCACTTGAATATTTGCCAGCCACTTCAAAAGTAATGCTGAGTGCATTTTCAGGGCTGGGATGTTCGACATGCGTAACATAGCTTCCAGTACAAGAATCAAGTGGTTATCTTGATTTCGCCTGAGCCCGGGATGGAACGTCGTCAACAAGTACTTGATGGATTGAACGATACGGCGCTGAATATCACTGCGCCAAAATTGTCACAACAATCAGTCACTGATAGCATACCAAGCTTCTGATGTCGTTTTGGAGAGGCGGCGCAAAACTTCTACGAGCATTGGCATGGTCTGGGCAATATAGCCTTCAACTTCCTCCTGGTCATCTGGAGCCAATACGTTGAACTGGGTGGACGAAAAGATGGTTCGAAGGATCAGCAAAGTAGCGTCAACAATCCGCCAAATGCCTTTGTCGACAGGACTGTTTTCTTCGCACGCTTGTTCGATTATGTTGACAGCAGTTCCACAGCACTCGAAGCTCATCGCCAGAAAATTTTCAACGAATGTCGAGCGCCATAATACGTCCACACCATCGATGAAGTTTCCAACAACAGTTAGTCTTTCAAGCAGAGTCAACGTCGCTTCGGCAGCAAGACTAAAGTCGTAGCTCGGGCCATCAGCACACATGTTTTCAACCACAGTGGTGCAGCGATTGATGCAGAGAGTCTATTTACAATTGAAATACCGTTTTCATATCGTGAATTGCATACAACTACCTTTTGTGCCAGTGTCATGGCGGGATACATGTCAACAAGTAAATCGCTCAGAACGATTCGATGAGCCTTAACGAAGTTTTCGTTGTTGGAGCACGTGAGGTCCAGGAGCAGATGTATAATCTCGTCGCCACAGGCTTCGTTGTACGTGTTCCTAAACGACGAGCCATGTGAACCTTAAAAACGTCGCATGGCATTTTGATACCACAAGCAGAGAGCTTGAATCCAGAGGCGACGACACAAATGTCGGTGGCCGCTTTGGTCTTTGAATGTTAGCTGCAGAAGGCGCGTCTGCAACCGCATCAGGTCCTACTTCACGCTTCACTTTGTTCCCACCTGAAGCTCTGTGGATCCTCGTTGATATGCGTCAAAGTACAGTCGCAGGGTAGGTTCAACCAAAGTCATCGCGAGCGTGACATTGTCGTTCAAGGCAGAAAGTGCTTTCACGATGCCATCAAATGCAGCGACATGACGAAAAAGCTGTACTCCTCGATTGTCGTGGTCCGTGTCAACAGAAAACCATGAATACACCACGAGGAGATGCAAAACTCGTTCAGGCGGAAATGAGGCGTTGGAGTCCACAAGGTCGAGAAAGCTCATCTCAAATGCTGTGGCAAAAGATCTCTTCGAAGGCCCACCAAATGAAAAGGACGTTTTGATGACATTTGTCGTATCGTCGATCAGGCATGACCAGTGCTTTTGACAACTTGCATCAACGTGAGACAAAGTTCGATGGCAAAACATGACGCCAAGACATTGGCCCATGCACTCCCAGTAGTGGTCGATCTAAGTTGGTGGGCATCATTCCAAGAACAACGCAGTAGTCCATCTACCTCTTGTTGTGGTAGGACATTTGCGAACGTGTGAAGCAAACCCTGCAACGCTTTGAACAGTACCCTTGCACCCTTGACATGGAACTTAGCCACATCCAATCCCAGCGTTTTAGCCCATACCTGGATGTTGTGCGCTATGGTGGTGCTGTCCACCGAGGCAGACAGTTGGCAGCGGTCAATAAAGCTCATCGTATCCAGGATAGTGAACTCGACATGCATGAGGAGTTTGGAGATTCCAGATGCATTTTCAGGGGTCGCGATGAAGGAACTGAACGTTTTGCACAGCTTTGTGACATTCTAGGTGCAGAGCGCATGACACTTAATCGAAATGGTTCAAGTGATCGTACCTTCCAGACTGTGACAAGCCGATTTAGGTCGATGACTCCATCGTGCGAACGTACAGACGGTTGAAAACTAAACAAAATTTGGAAACTTCGACGTAGCTCTTCAACTTCGGGGCACATTCTTGGTAGAGCGCTGATAGATGCTGCGTGCGCGTACAAATACGAGCAGCTTGTCAAGAACGACTGATGCATGAAGTGTTCTTGGGGTTCGTGGAGCGTGTCACGGGCAAAGTCCCGCTTTGCTCGCATTATCAGCGTGGTGATGCATTGCAGGACTTGGTGGTCTACTGTCGAGCTAGTAGACGCCGCTTTGGACAGTACACTGATGAGTTCTTCTTGATCACGAACGTCGTTCACCGTGTCGTCACTTGGCTTGGCCAGTGCACGGACGAGAGATGGAAGCCTGGACCATGGAAGCTTCCCGAAGTGTTACTATAAGCATATACTCATGCGAAGTGGGCATGTGCTTACCTCGATTAACTCTTGTTCATTGACCCTCGTGTTCATCACGGAGCTGTCGGAATCTTCGACTTGTGATGCTTTTGCCATTGCATGTAGTTCGCGGTATTTTCAAAAGCATAGTACCATGTCTAGTAGACTATTAGTAATTAAATTAGTAATTAAACTCTACTAAGAGAAAGGGCGATTTTTGCACAACACACAGACCAAGTCGGGGCCACAGGGCGATGCTTCCGCGACGATGCAGCAGAGTTGGCCACTTGAAGGGGTTTGATGAGAAAGGTCGAAGCTCGGGCAACATGATGAACCCTCCAGATGAAACCAATGGTCGAGGGAGGAGCTCTGTGTCTCAATTTGTATCAACCATCAGGGTAAATCGTAGCGGGGCTACAGCATTTTTTCATGGCAGCAAAGGACTGCAGTCGTCATGCACGTGGCGCCTTGGCAGCTCACTTATATCACCAAGCTGGGTCAATGTTCAACTTCGTTTACAAAAATAGACCACCAGAGGTGTCCTCGGTGCTGGATGCCGGCTCAATATCTCCGCTTCCTTTGGCAATGTCTCTGCGGCGTCTGGGCGATGCACCTTTAGCCCAAGTCATCGATTCGCTGACCATGGACGATGTAGCAATGCTCATGTTCGTCAACCACAAATTCCACACACTGGTTCTGCGGTCGTTGGAAGGAAAGTGCAAGCTCTCTTGCGTCCTTGAACACCTGCCTGCGCTACTGGTGGCGCATCGATTCCAAGCCCCAGTTCCACATGTACACTCTGTTAATGCACTATGTGTAGTCTGACATGTGTGCACTATGGTAGACCTGGGTGGCACTTTATCGAACATTCGCGTGTCTGAATCAATTCAGATGGGCGCGATGCCCCATAGAGATGTCCAACGCGCTGACATCGCAAAGCATTGATCGATATGAGTACACAATCGATACCACGGCCCAACTACTCACACGGTAGCACTCCAATTCCCTCATATCGAAACTGCGTTCTCCAACCAGAGGCGTTTGCAAGGTGTGGTGGGCATTACCGCTTTGAAGTATGGACGCTTCCGATCTCATCTATTCAATTAAGTCGTAACGACAGCGATGGGGCTGGCGGCCACGACATACCGTTCACGATCAATATCAAGGGCTGGACAAGGCTAAACGTGGCCGGTACTGAGCCCACACCGCGGCGACACCACTCGGCAACGTGGCTCCCGACGAAACTTGTCGACCAGTCTCTCACCCGAATACGGCGATTGCTGATCTTTGGTGGACATGCAGAGAGATACCCATTTCAGCCGTTTAATGATGTCGCGATGTGCATCGAAAACGACGCCTGCGACTTCCCGACCGACGTTCAAGGTGACTCGATGACGGACATTCCCTTCGGAGTGACGTGGATGATGCCCGAGATCTCTGGTCAAGCCCCCTTCCCCCGCAGCGGCCACGTCGCCACTCTCATTACACGACAGGCCGTTGCAATCTCTGGTGGCAGCCACGGAGCTTCCCCCATTCCGGCATTCGAAATCCACTTGCTTCACATCGACGACGACGGTAAACTCATCGAGTCTCGTTTCCTGCCAACACAATGTGACCCAGGCTTTTGCTCCCTGCGATGGTCCACCCCATCTTGCAAGACGTTCTGTCCCCGCGGTCGGTCCTTTCATTCAGTGTTTCGGTACTACATCGATCAAGAAGGCAACTATAAAACAGCCATTAGGCTATCGTCATGTTCATACGTTGTGTTTGGCGGCAAGCAGGCACGTAAAACAGCTTTCCCTCGTGCCGGTCGCATCTTCACCACGACGACTACTTCACGTAGATTGGAGATACCACCGGCCTGTACGACGCCCATCAGGTTGCCATCAACATTGAGGAAAATTCCTGCGCTTGGTCCCACGCGCGACTCCAAGGCGAATTGCCCGCGCTCCGCCGAGGACACTCGGCGACGTCCATCGGGTCGAAGCTGCTGCTAGTGTTTGGCGGAGAATTGAAGGAATGTGGCTCGTTGGACGGGACAGCGTACCTTTTCACGGCCAAAAGAATGCTCTGGCGGCGCATTGACGCTCCTGGAGACTGCCCATGTCCCCGCCGCGGACATGCTGTGCAGTACTCTGGAACGAGCGTCATCGTCAAAGGTGGGTTTGGATCCGACCACGACAAGCTGCCCATGTCTGACGCACATATGCTCGTGCTATAAATTCATCACGGTCGCACCCAATTCTGAATCTCCTGCCAACAAATCTTGGCCAAATGTGGTCGCATGGTGGTGGTACCCTTCGTTGTTGACGCTGAGAAGACGATGCTCGTCATCGTCGTCTTGGTACATGAGAATAGCCGGCATCGGCATCGGGATGTCGTGCGGCAAAAACACCAGCGAGTCATCCGTAGCTGTCGACGCTGCCACGTGCTTTCGTTTTTGCGCTTGAACATGAGCGCGCACGGAATGGCCGCACACTACTTTATCCGAAAACAACTCGAGCGCCTTGGGCGAGATCGCCAGGAGTTGCTTCATAAATGCATCCAACGCGGGGGGATAATACATGTTTTGCTTCCCCGCCCCACGCCGCTGTTTTTCCTTCAAATGCATGAGGCTTTCGTACACGCCTTCTAGGACAGGATAGTTGCGAAAGGCGCCGGTGATGCCAAACCGGGCAACTTTGAGCCAAAAGCACGCGCTTGAGTTCGCCATCACGTTACCATTCGCGTTGAGCGCAAACCACCGCAGCGTTGCGTTCTTGGAAATTTTGTGCATGACGGGGTCGGTCGTCATGAATTGATTCGGGATAAATCGAATGTTGTCCAAGTTGCGTGTCTGTCTGCGCGCTCTGCTCACGGCCGATCGAAAGCTTGCGTTGCGGTGGAGCGCCATGCAGGCAGCACACGCCTCCGCGTGCCGAACACACATCCCCATGCACTTCATACTTCGCACACACTCGCCGGCCTTGTCGATTCTCCAAATGGCTTCGCGGTGGACGGCGTCCATGAGCAACTGCTGCTGGTCGACACTGAGCGAGTGCGATATTGTAACTTTTCCCTCGACGAAGTGTGCCGGAAAGAGTTCTCGGGCAATTACGTGGCGAGGGCGGCTTCCGCCAGTCATTTGTAGGGAGTTCTCAACGTAGGACGCCACCAACAGACCTGGACATGGGATTTTTTCATTTGGATGCTGTCTGGCGTAGTGTTTCCACTCCAATTCGCGCTGGGTGATGAGATCTGCAGCTGACGTCGGCACTGCACCATCGGCGTTGTCAAGAGATGGGCTATCTACGCCGAGAGTTTGGGATGGTGGAACTTCCAAAAGCAGATCTGTCTGCTCTGGCGGGTCAGTCGACGCTACGAGCAACGCCAGCAACGAGTTTGGATGGGATTGAGCCACCTTCTTGGACGAATGCCGCTTCGATCGCCTGCAAAAGTGCTGCTGGAACAACTCGCTCGCTTCGGCTGAAATCTCTCCGAGTGACGAAATAAAGTCGTCAAGGGCTGGCGCGTATGGCATGTTTTGCTTCCCAACCCCGCGGCGCTCCTTTTCCTTGAGGGTGACAATCCACTGTAGCAACCCAATGACCACTGGGGAGTCTTGGAACGCATGTGCCATGCCCATCTCGGCCACAGACAGCCAGTAGTAGTGCGGATTCACTTCGTCCTTGTTGTAGCATGCTAAGAGCTGCCGCAACTCGCGCGCGTACGAATCGGCCATGGTTGTGTCTGCCAATGGCAGCTTGAGGCTTGCGGACGAGAGCTGGACCGTTCGAGGGATGAATTTGGGATTCCGGGTGGATTTGACCCCCCTCAATGAAATGGCCGTCCGGAAGGACGGAATCGCTCTGAGGTTGGTACAATACTGACAGGGCTGCCTCACGTGATGTTTCATGCGTGCGACGCCAGCACACTGAAAGCTCCGAACCGTCGCCGCTTCCTTATCAATCCACCACAACGCTTCTTTCTGTACGGTGTCGTGCACGAGCTTCTTCTCGAAAGGACACAGCGCAGTACTCATATCGCACTTGGCCGACGACTGGAAAAGATGTGGAAACAATTCTCTCGCGATCTTAAACTTGGGCCGACTCCCCCCCGTCAATTGCACAGCCGACGTCACGTAGTCGATCACGTCATTGCCACGAAGACCGGGACATGGAGACAAGTCAGCGCTAGCGAGCTCTGTGTTGGACGGGGTGAGCGATGGGGTCTTCACTTTTCGAGGACGCTTCTTCCTTCCACGACAAACGCCGGCTTGGAGATGGTCTTTGAAGGAATCCACATGCCATGGCTTTTTCAACTGGACGATACATCCACACAACCCACGCACCCATTGACCGCCACTGGAGATGCAGCTGAAATTTGGGTGGGCCTTGAGCTCACGGATGCACGTTAGCTTCATGTCCATCGGCGATTTGATTGTCTCGCCTTCGGCCAGCGTTTCTTCGATGTTTAGAATATCTTGAATTTCAAGCGCAGAATGGGAAGGGGTGGCCAGGGTCGGTCCAAGAGCGCCCATCGGCTTGACGCAGTTTCGGCTGGTTGTATGCTGCTCGTACTTTAGAATGTACCATGGCGGATTCAGCCGCACAATACGGCCACACTTGCACGTCACCTCACGGCCATTCGAGGTGACACTCAACACCATGGGATGATCTAGTATTCGCTTTCTCTTGTCCATCCGCGAATCGAAGCTTTGCGCCTCAACATTCATGCTTGAGCTTGGCGGCATATTGACGTTGTGCACTGTATTGGTCGAATGTACTGGATCAACGGCAGAGCCTGGGAATTTCAAGTTTGTTGTGTTGCCCTCCACACAAAGTCCTGAAAACTCGACAATGTTGGCCACGATGGGTGCATCAGTCTTGCCACTTTGATGCGAATTATCGCTATCCGAGCGATCACCACGGTCTGCTTGGTGCGCTGAAGCACTAGCCGTTTCTGCTTCGCTCTGGAGACCCAGTTCCGGTATACTCTCGCTGCAGCCGGTGCTGTTGGTCTCGCTTGCGCCAGTGCTGTGCCGCACGCAGTTCGATTGACGGAAGAAGCGACTGACGTTGGTATTGCCATGAGGATTTCCCGCGCCATTCACACCGCAGTCCACGTAGTCCAGCTCATGTTCGTCCATGTTGAGGTGCACGACCTTTTTTATCAGGACGTCCGGATAAAGTGCCTTCGTCCGGATACACAAGGATTTGAAATTTGAATCCAGTGAGTTTCGAACTCGAAGCACAACGCGATGCAAGCCTTGGAGGAGTGCGAAGCGTTTGCGTGGGAACGGTCCAAGGAGAACGTTGCCCCTGTTCACTGCGGACGGAATGTAGACAAGCTGAATGTAGTGCTTGCGGAAGTCGACTCGTCCAACCACCATTCGAAATTGATCAGCCAGGAGAGGTGAGTACAATGCAATACAATGCGATACAAATGCAGTCAAACTGATTGCATAGAGAGCTGCTGCACAACATTGCTACGTACTGCGGCGAAGACCCTCTTATGAGCTGGTTGGAGTATTACAAGTGGGTTCAAGAGTATTTTCCTTCCGATGTGAAGAAGATCTTGGCTGTGTTGGAGCAAATCACGCACGAATTCAAGGGCAACAAAAAGTACAGAAATGATGTCCGATACATGAAACTTTGGGTTGCTTACGTAAGTTGTCAGAAGCACTCGTTGTGAATTAACCCTTACCTAGGCTGACAAAGTCGAGAAACCGCTCGAGGTATTCATGTTCCTACACAAACACAAGATTGGAGACAAGCTGTCATTGTTCTACATTGCGTGGGCATTTTTGTGCGAGAAAAGTGGCAAGATCAAGGACGCAGAGACAATTTTCAATCGCGGCTTTCAAAAGTACGAGTTGTTGCCAGGCCATTCTCGCCGATTCAATAGCCGTTTGTAGAAACGCAGAACCGCGAGAAACGCTGAAGAAAAAGTACGACGAATTCAATTGCCGAGTAATCAAAGCATGGACGAAGAGTTCGGAGGACAACTACGAAGGAAGCCAGCGTAAAAAAACTCGCACTTCTTCGACGCATGGCAAGACCATTCTACGACCAACTCGCGGCACCTCGACAACCCCAACCCCGCTTGAAAATCTGACCAACACAATGCACACCAAGTCCCCTGATGTCACTTTCTCTATTTATACTGAGCCCAATACACCAAAAATCACAAGTAATGACGAAGGCACATTAAGGAGCAGTGCGTTGAAAGGATCTACCAGTGGCGACAGAGTCGGCAGCTTGCACCCTGGTACTGTTTCCCGCGCTCCACTCACCATCGACGACAATCAACTGCAAACTGCGAGAAAACGTCCTCACCCCACTTCTGAAGTCAAGACCAGTCAACGTGAACACGCCAAACCGAAAGACATATTTCGATTCAACGAAGGCATGCTGCGAGATGTTGACGGTGCGGAGTATTGCTTTGAAGAGCTCCGTGCAAAGAGATACGAGTCGAAAAACAAACCTGCTCCAAGCGCTTTCCTTGTGAATGCTGCCGACTATATGTCGTCCAACGTCCCTTCAGGAAGTAGTGACCCGCTCCAACAAGCAGCTCTCCAAGATATTACGATTACCACAAAGCTGGCACTGAACGACATCAACGACATGTTTCGCAGTCCCATTAAACAGCCAGCGAATCAGTCCGTTCGCATCCCAAGGACAGAAGAGCCAATTATCCGAAAACTGCAATTCAGTTCTTTTTGCGTGGCGGAAGACAACGACGCGAAGGAGAATTTGCTGGTCAAGAGTCCTTCCCGATTCAAACCAAACAATGAAGAAAATTGCACTTCTCCCAAAAGCACCGAGGTATCGACTCAAGGCCAGATATCTGGTGCCACGTCTAGTCGATTGAAGAACAAGGATGTCCTTGGATTCAGCTACTGTCAAAGGTAGAGTGGTGTCGGCGTTTTGCGTTTCACCGATGACATTCGTTTAAATCGGTCATTAATGCAGTTTGCTTCATCTGCATTTACTGATCTCATGTTCGGACTTAACTGACACAATCGCATTCGCGGTATAGCATGACCACTTTGACATCAACGACTACAATGTACACTCAACCGAGAGCGCGAGAAACGCTAGACCCATACAACCCTGTACACCGCTACAAAATGGTCCAGTCGGAACACGTGGCTCTGAGTTTGTGCAGTATGGCGGATCGTGTAGTCGTCCACACTTGTGCATTCGACGCTCCCCTTCCAGTTGAAGTGGTCAGAGGGGAATTGAGGCTGAAGTCCCAAGTCACCATTCCGCTGTGCATACGTACTCATTGCAAATTTACTCGGCTCTTGGGCTCAGGGTCGTACGCATCCGTATATGCGTCACAGCTCGTTGAAGAAAGTTCGTCAGGGGATAAAATGACGGAAGTTGCGGTAAAGGTATGTGCTATTCGACAATTACAATTTCCTAGGTGCTGACGGTACACGAAGCATGAAACGAGGGTCGGGTATTTGCCATGGGAGTTCTATTGTGTCAACGAAATTATTTCAAGACTGAGCAAGGACGAGCAACACCCAAGCTTCGAGACTATCATCCGCATGTACACTCTGCATGTGTTCCAAGTACCCTCTGAATACGCGTGAATTCCTTGTTCACTTTTTCTGCTTAGAATGCTACGTTATTGATCCAGCAGCGCGGTGACAGAGGCACGCTTCATGGTCTCGTCAACAAGTATGCACAGGTACGTGTTTCCAAAATATGCATCGTGCAATGACAGGTATTGCCCAGCACGGTCGACGGATTCCTGAACAAATTGCCGTCTACTACGCGTATCAGATGTTTGCCACCGTCGACATCGTTCACAAGGCTAGATTTCTTCACGGCGACATCAAACCTGACAATTGGATCTTGGTCGACGGGCAATCCTATTGGGACACTCGCGAGACGTTCAGTACCGGCGCCGTGTGTTTGATTGACTTTGGCCGGGCCATTGACCTCGATTATTACCCGAAAGACTTTGCGTTCTGTGGTGATTGCCATGCGTCGGGGTTTCAGTGCATTGAGATGTTGACAAAGGAAACATGGACTTATCAAATCGACACTTTTGGCCTGTGCGCATCAATACACTTACTGCTCTTCGGCGATTATATGGAAGTCAAGTACATCAGCAAGACTGGCAAGTGGATGCCTAAGCGTCCATGGAAGCGGTATTGGCAGTGCCAGTTATGGAGCGACTTGTTTTCTACCTTTTTGAACATCCCTCCTGGCTCAACCACTCAGCCAAGTCTCCAGTGGTGGTGCTCCAAGCTCGAGCGCTACTTTACCGACAACGAAACCAATAAAACGGTGTGTCATGCCAATGCCGAAAGGGGATATTAACTTCGAATAGGATCTGCATCGACATTTACGAGCACAAGACAAAATGTTTCGTCCGAGATAAATCCAGCGCATTTTTCATGCAGTTCTGTTGGGCTTACATTTGGGCGAACTCTAACATTGCAATCCATTGCTGTGTCGTATGCATTAGCGCTTACGACGAAGCTAATCCAGATCGACTCGGCTAATCTCCGCCGTGTTGGTCGATGGACGGTACAAAACGAACGAGTAGTCGACGTGGAATGGACCTGGGTGGAATACCGACACCCCTGCATAGTTGACTTGAAATTGGTCGCACTTGTCCGCCAAGATGAGCTATTCACACAGAGTCAATTGGCGGGCGCACATCCGACTCACGATATTGCACGTAATTTTTACCACTGCGGGCAAGGGAAACAGTTGCAGGGATGAGTCGTACGCCCAGTGGATCGGACGCGCCGGAATGGGCAGTGGACACAAGTGGCCTTGGTCAACGAGAGTTTTCACGAGCTACACAAATTGATCCTGTTCGACCATATCATCGAGTGGGAATGGCTCGTACGTGTCGAGACACGTCGTTGCTACCAGTGTCCGTCGAAAGAGGAAACAAACTCGCCTTGCTCATCTTGTGCTGCAAGTCGTCGCGATAGATGACAAAATCCTTGGTGTAGTAACGAACTCTACACTCGGCGGCAATGAGCTACGTTAATGAAGTTCGTCGAACCGGCAAGGGTTGCTGGACATGATTGCAGACGGAATTCGTCGGATAAAGTCTTCGGTGCACACGGTGGGCAACTAGCGCCACGATAAGTCCCCAACCGAAGGAAACGATTCGACCCATGCGACACACCGCATGGCGAGGAACGACGTCGGGCGCCCCAGGGTCATTGGGGCCAGGTACAAACAGGAACTGCGATTTCTCCACAAGCGCTGGGTACTTGAGGATGAGCGTCGCGAGATCATCAAAGAGCTGCTTGAGGGTCCGAATGGTTGTGGACTCGGCGCCTACTCCATGTGTCGCCAAACTCGCTATGGCCAAATGGGCTTACCGTAGCCATACCCCACGCGGGTGGACGTGAAGTTGCCCATAAAGATGAACAGCGTCGGCGTGAACGGTTCGTACCCGCTGAACAACGCATCAAGTCGCTTCAGCACGTCCGGTTCATCGAGATGGACGTCCGAGAGGACGACAAAGCAATCCAATTCCTGTTCGCTTTCAAGTTGTTTGATTTGGGCCAGTTGCTTCGATATCGATTGAATGAGTGTCCGACATGCAAAACTCGATGCGCCAGACCTGCGTGGAGACTTCGACTCCGAGTGCATCAACGCCCGAGAGGACATGGAGCGACTGTTCGCGGAGCTCTGGGGGGGGCGACCCGATTGTCTATGAATACAAAATGGCTGGTTTGGATGCATGCAAAGCATGACGTAAACCTCGACATGGAACACATCGTCGAGTACTTGGCCCTCGACGAGGACGATGCAGCTGCTGGTAAAAATCCCGTTTGTAAACTTCTACAGACCGCAATGCACCCTCCGTCACCACGACCAACGAACATGCTGATGCAAAGTCAGTACCGCTTCGGAAACATCGAGGTAGATGCGAGACGTCATGTCTTCCAGGTACACTCGCTTCCGTTCGTCTTGACCCAGCATCCCAAGCACGCGCTTCGTGCCTGTGACTCCCAACAGGGATTCAATCCTACTGATCTATGCCAAGTTCAGGCCGACACTTGCATCGAACGAGATGCGCTTACGTCTTGAAAGTTGTACTGCCGCGTGGTCGATGCAACTGGCTTCGCAAACGACTTGTGCCGCAGGACTCGACGCTCCAACGCGGCAAACCTGTCCACAGATGTGGATGCTTTTGGCGAGTTGAAGGAATACGCGTCGAGGTACCTTTCTCGATATAGGGACAAGCGGTGGGTGGAGCTTGCATGAAGCTTCCGTGACGGATCTGCCGAGACCTCATACGATTTCGTCGACGGGTGATAAACGAGCTTTGGTTGCTCAAATGCATTGAAGACTTGGATGCATTGATAGTCGTTGTCCGAAGATACGTTCAAGAGCGTGTCCAGCGCGCTTTCAAGCGCATCTTGGGTCACGACGCTTGTTTTCACTGTCGAAGGACTCGTCAATGCGTCCGCGTGTTCCCATGCAACGTACGTTTGCTTCGATCGATGCTGTTCTTGATGGCAAACACGACATCTTCGAGGACAAGAGTTGGCTGGTTCGTCAACTCAGACAAGAGCCGCTTCAACGCGTCCGAATGAAGGGTCAGTCCATGGAGCTTGAGCTCTCGGAACACTTGCTTGGCATCAACCATTTGTGTTGCTTGGTAGAATTATGCGCGGCAAATATCTGACCAAAATAGCTCGTCATATTAATCTAATTCTTCGTCGCAGTTAGTCCTTGCGAGAATCGAACCCCACGAACGCCATCGCCATGGCCCATCGAGGTCCCCACACTCTTGAGCCTTCGAGGCATGCGCTAGCCAAGCGCTGTGCATTCTCGCGACGCGTGGAAACGCAGGAATTTCATCGTGAGTGCCGGTTGTAACGCAATTGTTGCAATCGTAGTTGCTCATTTTAGCTGAGTTGGGTGGATCGAGAGCACACGAGCATATGCCTTCCAAGCGAAGTCGACGCGACGACAGCTCTGGGTCGGAGGACTCGGATTCGGACCGACGAAGAAGGTCCGAGAAGAAGTCTTCGAAGAAGAAGACCAGTACCAGATCCCGCCATCGCGATTCATCCGACAGCGACAGCAGCAGCAGCAGTGGCAGTGACTCGGACGACCGCAAGCACAAGAAGCGCAAGAAGCATAAGGATAAAAAGTCCAAAAGGGACAAGAAGGCCAAGAAACACTCAAAAGCAATCGACCAGAGCGACTATGGCAAGTACGGCATCCTGCGCGAGTCGGATTTCCACGCCAAAGCGGTCTCGTTCAACGTGTGGCTTCGCGAGGTGAAGAAGGTAAACAATGGTTGCCTGCATGTCGATCAAAGGACGGACGTCCTTGACGCCTTGGCGGTAGATCAGCGACTTCAACGGGCCCAAATGGGAGGCCATGGAGCTGTTTAAGGAATACATGGAAGACTACAACACGGCAACGCTGCCCCATGAAAAATACTACGACGTCGAGAAATACGAGATGCGGCAGCACCGGAAGAAGGAAGGGAAGCGAAAGGGCGGCGCGACAAACGCCCACGACGACGAAGAAGCGATGCGCCGGGAGCGCTTGCGTCAGCGGGTCGAGGAAGAGAACAAGGACTTTAGCTTGATCATGCAAACGATGAGCAAGGAAAAGATCGAGAACATGCGGTACCAAGAAAAGCTGCGGACGCAAATGCAGCTACACTACAAGTCGGGCAACGTCACCGAGGCGCGGCGACTCGAGGCCCTTCTCAACAAGGTCGACGATAAATCCATGCCGTCGTTCCATTAAGCAAATATCACGAGCACGTTATCGTCGATAGTTGAGGGGTCGCCGGGCACGTTGCGGCGCGACTTGATCCGTCACTTGGACGTACCCACCGTAACAGGTCTCGCTCGTCGAGTTTCGAGCTCCTGAAGCGGACGGATACCGAAAGTTGGTTTGCAACGCAGACATGCCATCCGAAGCACATGACGAGGATGGGCCACCCGCGACGGACGACCCCCTGTCGCTCGAGTTGGCGACATATACTCGACGCGAGTAGGGCTCCGGCGGGACGAACTTGGCCGCCGCTGTCGCGTCAAGCTCGACATGGGATGCATCGTCGGGGTGGTACGTTCCTAGACTGGACTGTTGAGACGAGATGTTGGCCCTTGCCTTTCGAAGTTTGGCGAAGAGCATGGCAAACACTGTTCCAAGGACAAGAGCGAGGATTGCGCCGACAATGATCAGGATTACGCTTCCGTTGGACGGAATCTTGGACCGATCATCTTGTGAAATGGTTGACGACGGGGTGGTTCCAGGAATAGTGGGCGGCGCCATCGACGGCAGCGAGGACGATGCCAGCACGACAGGTACCGGCAACGTAGCCAAAAACTGCTGTCCGTTGCTGCCGGCCACTACGTTTAGCGCAACGACGTAGGAAGACGACGTGGGAAACGTCACCGTGGTCGCGCCCTTGGCAAATGTGGCATTTTCGAACGCAATGGCCGACGATGGTGCTGCAACAAAGTCGGCCGAGCCATATGTGCATGTGTATTTAGATGTATCGCACACGGAGATGGCCGACTTGACCAACACAATGGGATCTCCATACGTGCTTCGAATGGTCCATGCAATGGGTGTCGATCTGTCCACAACCGTCGGACGAACGATATCCAATTCCATGCTGCATTCGATTCCAGTACTCCACGACGTCGCACTGCTCGCTTTGCAAATCGTGACTACCCGTCAAGGTCAAATGCATTCGTAGGCGAACGGAGAAAGTACTCACCCAAGGCGTCAATGGGAGGCACTGCCCACAACACCGAGAAGAGAGCGACGAACGCCTTGGCCATTCTCGAGCGCAACACAGCGAGCGCGGGACGATGTCGCAGTGGCGAGAGCACTCACACGATCAAGGCAACCATATGCCCCGATCTCCTCCGTCGACTGAGAGACCGTGCGGGCTTACTTGACCCGGCGTAGAATATGTGCGCCACATGACGCCAGATGATGCTTCGTCGCCGTGTTCACATTCATTTATTGTCAAATCAGATTCTTTGCAATTCATTTTGAGCGTACATAACAAACGTCGAGAATGAATTGCCATTTATAAGGCATTTATAGATGAAACATGTCAAGAGCAAGTTCGATGTCGACCATGCGGGCGCGCTCGTCCCTCGGGATAGTTCCGGGTCGTGGCGGTCGACGCTCAAAGAAGCATGGGATCGACGAGATGCTTGTCGCGTTGTCGTATGGATAGAAGGTGCTCAAGTGAAACCTTACAGCGGGGCACATTCGTTTCACGAAACCGCCCGTGCCGCGCCTTGGAGGTTGGCGCGTCACAGCAATGTTCACAACATATCGCCGCACAAGCACCATCGTCAAGCAAATGGTTTGGAGACAACATGAGCGTCATTTGAATCGTTGAACCTGCTCGTGTGACTTTTCAGGCGGACTTCATCCAAGAGCAGACGGGCGAAGTCGAAAACGACAGTCTGTGGTGGGAAACTCGCGTCAAGGTGGTGCAGGAGTGGCTGAAGGCCAATCCACTGCGCATCGGCGTCCCAGATGATGGCACGATCGAGGTAGCAAGCGTGCATGTCCCCCACGTATCACGCTTCCACGACTTCGGTTAGACAATCACCCAGCAGATCGCCCGAGGTGACAAGCACGCGCAAATTCGCGTCAAAGCATGGAACCACATCGGTGGGACACGAGCTATCACAACGTCGTCTCATGCTGCTCCAACATGAGTAGTCGCGGAGCTCCATGGAATCCCTGGCGTATGCACAAAATTCACAGGCGCGGTGGCGCCGACATTGGATCGTGTTGAATCGGACCAATGTCGAGACGAAAACCTTCCAAGCAACCAAGACGACCACGTGGCTCCTCCACACGACGTCGAGGGAGATGAGTCGTCGTCTGCAGGCGTTAGTCAATGCCCTCCCAGTCCATTGCGAGGGAAACTTCGAGCCCACCAAACCAAACCGTCCGGCGCTGTAGTGGAATGCGCCCCGCAACAGCGCGTGGTCAACCAGCAAGAAGAGCCTGCGGTAAAGCCGCCGCCACTGCTGGAGAAAAAGTCGCTGTCCCAGTTGTCCATGATGGATCGGCAGCAAGAATGGCTTCGCAAGAAGGCGGAGAAGGCGGCTGCGGAGAAGCAACGGCAGCAAGACGAGGCTGACAAAGAGCTCACGTTCCAACCAGCGCTCAAAAAGCCCACCGCCCCAAGACCCACTTTGCTAGCAACGCAACAACAGACTCCGACACCAGCAGACACCACGAAGGCACGGGCGAAATCAGCGGAGAGGCATCGCAAGCCGCCAGCAGGTCAAAAACCTCCACTCAAACCCACGTCGTCGCTGCTGGATTCGGTCAAGGCCGAGTTGTCCGCATCAGCCGCGACGACAAATGCCGCAGTTAAACCTGACGTTGTGTCGCCCCCGCCGCCGTCGACCGTGCCAGCTACCGTAACAACAGACACCGCCGTCGCGATGGTGGCAAGAGCTCTCGAGAACGTCGGGAACGTGCGTCCCGCATCAGCACCAGTCGAAGGACCAGTCGAGCGGCCCTTTCAATTCGACTCGGGGTCCAACGATTCCAAAGGACGACACCAGCTGCAAGACCCATCGCTGTTCGACCTGACCACGATCTATCGGAAGAAGGACAAGTTTGCGCGGCGCGACGGTGTGTCGTTGCAAATGGGTCGGCGAGACGATACCCGCGACGAACAGATCATTGCCGTCCTTTTCGATCGCGAACACTTTGCGACCGAGGCAGAAGCTGGCGAGTGGTTTGATGAACACAAGCAGCGCCTGAAGTCGTACATGACGTGACTCCGGCGGCACGTCGATGCGGTCGGCGAAACCTTGACGTTCAACGACTCGACGAGCCAACTCTTGGGAATAGAAACGGGTGCTTTGCCTCGTGATCAGGGGGCTCGGCCACGTCCCCGACGGCCCTTGAAGGGGAAGTGCCGTCGTGTCGCACATGAGAAAAGGAGCGCGCAGCCACGCACTGGCCGCTCCACCACCCCCTTTCAAGGGATCACGCTACGTTTTATGCGTGGAATCGCTTGTACAAGGTAGGCCGTGAAGGACATGCATGAAACACGACGGCAGGAGCGTAGGCACGCTCGTCGGGAATGCATGGCTGCGGTGCATGTGGGTGGTCCATCATATGGCATCGCACGTTTCGAGGATTCTTGACGCGCCCTTGGCGCAGTCGTTCCCTCGTGCCTGGGAATGATTCGGACGTCACGAAAGGGCCAAGGGTGGTCTTCGGAAGGCGCCCCGCGGTGCCTGTACTCAGCGCGTAGAATTCTGGCGAGAGCTCCACGTCGTCCGACCCAGAACTGGACATTACACCGCCGCCCGTTCGCTGCGCGGTAACGCGAAGTGCATACATTCGTAGACAATACAAAACGGTAGATAAAATTGCCCCCGCCCAAAAAATCCGTTGTACCGCCTGACGGCGGCGCATCTTTATCGTACCACCTTCGTACCCACTCTCCCCGCTGTTCTTTGCCGACTCGGAGCTGCGTTCACCAGGGAGAGCAACTCCAGCAACCAGTGAGACGTGATGTTCAAGCCCATGGTCCTCCTCGTTCAGCGACCATCGTGACAAGGCAGGTTCTTTCGTTGATGCGATGTGTTACCCAAACGTGGTCGTCCAAGCGATTGTCAGGATGACCCAGTTTATGTCAGAAAAAAACACGCAGTGTGGACCAAATGGTGGGGGGCATTATTTTATTTCCAACGCAACAACTCGTGGTTTGTATGAGCAAAAAAATTCGGTCGGCGGACCGAATTTTTTTGCTGCAATAGATCCAAGAACGACAATCCCAGCTGCCGCCGGCATGATATTCATGTGGACGGTCCAAGCGTCACAAATTCAATGGAGTGCGAGCTGCAACCGCGAAGACGGGAGGATCCCACGGGTCTTGTTTTCCGTTCCGACCAGGGCATTGCATCACACGAGTGTGATGTCTCCACGCGCGAAAGGATATCTAGCTGGTAGACGACCCTGGAACTTGGAGCGTCGGAAGGATGGTCTCTGCCGCTCGATGCATGTGCCATAAAGATATACCAGCCCCGCATTCTTTTTTGTCCACTGTCTGAAAAATCACTTGCGTTTTGTATGTCTTGCGTTGTCGAGTGCATTAAAATGTCGCCATAGAAAATATTCCAGGCGACCTGGTCCGATTCTTGAACTTCTCCTGGGCCGGGTTCAACTTTTCCGCGCCGCAGCTGGTTCCCGTCGGCGCGGAAAGGCTGTCCTCGGACCTTTCTTGGGTGGTCACTTTCGCTTTTGCTCGGAATCACCAAGACGATGTCTGAAAAAGTGGAAACGCCCCTCGTTGGGGTCGGCGGCGGCTACAAATCGGTGTGGGAGTCGCGCCCTGTCAAGTATACGAACGTGATTGTTCAAGTGTGTGGGTTCATCTTGATGATGGAGCTGTCCGAACGACTCAGTTACTATGGGATCAACCAAGGGCTCAAGAACTTTATGGGCAAGAAACTCGGATGGTCCAGCGTGTCGTCCAACTCGATCAAGAGCACGTGGACATCCCTTGTTTACATGTCTCCACTGCTCGGTGCGTACATGGCCGACGAGCGCTGGGGCCGGTTCAAGACAATTGCGGTGTTTGGGACAGTGTACATGGTCGGCGATGTCTTGCTTGCGATCGCCTCTCACCCGAGCACGTTGGCGGCCGGCGGCTCCACCAAGACCGCGGAAACGATCTTCATCATCGGTTTGTTTGTGTTCATTGGGATCGGCACGGGTGCCATCAAGTCCAACGTGATCACACTCGGCGCCGATCAATTCGACCCCGCCGACGAACGCGAATGCGCCCAAAAGATCACGTACTTCAGCTACTTTTACTGGTGCATCAACGTTGGTGCCGGGTTTGCCTACGGGTACTTGGCCACGTTGTGCGTCAAGGGGTCGGGCGAATTTATTCCCAAGAGCTATGGGTACTTCGCGACGTTCACCATTTGCGCGTGCGTGTTTGCGGTCGCCCTCTTTTTCTTCTTCCTCGGCAACTCTCGCTACATCAAGATCGCGCCAGAATCGAACGCCATGTCCAAGCTCGTCAAGGTGCTGATCGCGAGCTCGTCGCGCAGTTCGGCCGCCCGCTTCAGTTTGCTTGGGTTTGTCGCGTTTGTGAGTTCATTCGTGATCAACTTGATCGCAGTGTTCTTGAAGGACAAGAGTTCCGAACGCCTGGCCATGAGTTATCTCGCCGGTGGTGTCGCGCTCGTCGGCGTGTTTCTCTGGGTTTGGTTCGGTCGTAAGTTTGACAATTTGAGCAATGCCAAGCAATCGGAAGGCGGGACCCAAGACGATGTCTCGATCGATGAAATCAAGCTCGTGGTCCGCGTGCTTCCTTTCGCCGCGTTCAACGTTATGTGGCAATGCGTGTACGATCAAGTCGATGCCAACTTTCAAACGATTGCCCAACAAACCGACTTGCGTTTCGGCAACGCCCGCGACGCCACCCAGTTGCCTGGTGCCGTGCTCGGTGTGTTTGACCCGATCGCGATTGTGTTGCTCATTCCGTTCCTGGAAATCGTCGTGTACCCTGCCTACAAGAAAATCACCGGCAAGGACGCGTCGCCCTTTGGCCGGGTCGCCGCCGGTTTGATCTTGTCCACGTTTACCATGTTCTTTGCCGGTATGTTTGAAACCATCCGTCGCAACGCTGGTGTGATCATGATCCCTGTTGGCAACGGAAACAACACGCTCGACGTCATTCGCGACGACAGCTCCGATCTCCCCATGAACGACATCGCTTGGGGCTGGTGCATTCCCATGTACGTGTTTGTCGCGTTGTGCGAATGCCTCATCAACGTGACGGCCTACGATGTCTTCTACACCGAAGTCCCGACCTACCTGAAGAGTACCTGCCAAGCCATCAACTTGTACATGATTTCCATGGGGTCGAATGTCACATCCATTTTCACGCTGGTTTTCCAAAAGTACATCCCCGACGACTTGAACGACGACGGCCACTTGGAGTACATGTTTTACGGTGTCGGGATCGTCTCGCTCATCAACTTGCTCGCGTTCCTGTACGTGATGAGGGAAATGCAGTTTGGTATGGCTTCGTCCAAGCGCGGCGCCGAAGCTGTCGTTGACGAAGCCGCCCTCGCCAAGCACGAGAGCCATCTCGCTGACGGTGAAAAAGCTCGTTTGAGTTACGCTTGAGACCTTCTAAACGTTTTGTAATGTATATTTCGTCATCCATCGTGTGTCCTCGTCATGAATCAAGCAGATCGCGATAGCAATCCAACTCGCTGCACGTTCATCGCTGTCAATGTGCATCCTTGATGCATCCGCGACTGCGACGCGCTCAGTCTCGAGCCGTCTATTTGTTGTCGTGTCGACAACTCGCCTGTTGTAGGTGGGGACGATCGAACGTTGAGCATTCTTCACTAAAGTCACAGCGAGTGGTGGGTTGGTATCTGTGTCGATGTCATCATAGGCCGTGTGCTTTGAACTGCGTGCCCTATCTGGCGCATGACTCCTGAAGCGTCTCGTCAAGCATATGAAGTCGCAGCTCACCATCTCGACAGGG
>NW_008580175.1:54739-77088 GCF_000520115.1 Aphanomyces invadans
ACGTTGGTTTTCCAAAAGTACATCCCCGACGACTTGAACGACGACGGCCACTTGGAGTACATGTTTTACGGTGTCGGGATCGTCTCGCTCATCAACTTGCTCGCGTTCCTGTACGTGATGAGGGAAATGCAGTTTGGTATGGCTTCGTCCAAGCGCGGCGCCGAAGCTGTCGTTGACGAAGCCGCCCTCGCCAAGCACGAGAGCCATCTCGCTGACGGTGAAAAAGCTCGTTTGAGTTACGCTTGAGACCTTCTAAACGTTTTGTAATGTATATTTCGTCATCCATCGTGTGTCCTCGTCATGAATCAAGCAGATCGCGATAGCAATCCAACTCGCTGCACGTTCATCGCTGTCAATGTGCATCCTTGATGCATCCGCACTGCGACGCGCTCAGTCTCGAGCCGTCTATTTGTTGTCGTGTCGACAACTCGCCTGTTGTAGGTGGGGACGATCGAACGTTGAGCATTCTTCACTAAAGTCACAGCGAGTGGTGGGTTGGTATCTGTGTCGACGTCATCATAGGTGTCGCCGGTGCTTTGAACTGCGTGCCCTATCTGGCGCATGTCTCCTGAAGCGTCTCGTCAAGCATTTGAAGTCGCAGCTCACCATCTCGACAGGGCCATCGCGTGTTCGCGCGGGCGGGCGATCCACATTGGAAAATTTACTATTAGGATTACTAAGTCGAGTTGACTTCACCAAGAGAGCACATACTACGTAGCACTGTACATGCTGCTAGTAATAGTAGTGATGTACTACTAATACAATGTTTGCATCGATTGACTGTCTCTGGGCCCCACTTTCTTTTGAAAAGCATGGCAGCAAGCAGTCTCCGCAGCAAAGTACTCTTCGTCCTTGGTGGCCCTGGGTCTGGAAAGGGCACGCAATGCTCGAAGATCGTGGCCAAGTTTGGCTTTGTTCACCTCTCGGTAAGCGTGCAGGCCTCATGTGGGTCGATCTCTCAAGCGCTCTTTGTGCAGGCGGGTGATCTGTTGCGCGAGGAACGTGCTTCTGGCAGCCCCAATGGCGAAATGATCGACCGTATGATTCGTGACGGTGCCATCGTGCCCGTCAAGGTCACGTTGGATTTGATCCGCAAAGCCATGGTTGAAAGTGGCCGTGACCTCTTCCTCATCGACGGGTTTCCGCGCAACTTTGACAACCTCGAAGGATGGGAAGCCGAGATGACGGACGTCGATGTGGCCGGTGTTCTTTTCTACGATTGCCCCGAAGAAGAAATGGAGAAACGTTTGCTCGAGCGCGGCAAGACAAGTGGCCGCACGGACGACAACATTGACGCCATCCGCAAGCGCTTCACGACGTACCTCGAGTCGACGATGCCCATCATTGAGCATTTCGCGTTGAAGAATCAAGTGTTCCGCATTTCGTCGATCCCGTCCCCCGATGAAGTGTTTGCCGAGACGTCCAAAGTGATCGAACCGATCGTAAAGCAGCACCTCGTAGACATTACAAAGGTATAGCATGTAATACAGACAACCGATTCCAGTTCATGCACGCCCGCCAATCTCGCCGTAGTGCTTGCTGGACGCGGTCTTTGAGGGTAACTTGGCTACGTACCAGGTACCCTCGTCTCCACTCTACCGGACGATAGATTCACAGGCGATGGTCAGGCTCTGTGCGACGAGTCGCTGTCAGCAATCGAGCCCCAGTCGATGGGTCACGTCATCGAAGTGCGGTCGCTCCATCACGTCTCGACTTGTCGCACTCAATCTCTTGTAGGGCTTGAAATTCCACGAGTTTTACTTCAAGAACCAAGGCATGATGGGCGGCTTGGGAGTGACGAAGATTTGCAAAGTACCACCGCGCCATGCATGCGTCACCATGGGCTGACCTGTTTCTCTAGTCGAATGTCGTGGACCCGCACGTCAAGCTGCTGGGCGACACCGCGATCGTTTCGTTCGCAAATGTGATCCAGGTTGGACGTCGTAAGAGGACGTATCATGCTTCTGTGCTGCGTAGTCACCGACGCAAGACTCGATGCTGTACATGGAGACGCGGGTGTGGCACCGCCAGGAGGGCAAGTGGAAGAACGTTCACTTTCATCGGTCGACCAAGTGATCCGTGCGGACCATCGTGGAATTCAAAACGGATACGTCATGTAAGGGTGATTCAGTTGTTTTAACGAAAACTCATCGAGGTATCAAGTGCGTCGCATCGCGTTCGTTTTCACTCAACACGGGCGCGCTCGTGTGCCGCAAGATGTCGTCGGCATACCCCAGCACGCTTCCGTTTTCTCTACGCAGCACACAATGAATCCACCGAGCAACGCACGGCGGCGTGCACACACGTACGGGATGAGGTTATGGTTGTTTCGAGTCGACGACAGGCCCTGGTCAAACACGTCGAGGAGAATGGGCGGCTGTCCGATGAACGGGTTGTTTGCCATTGCTTTGGAGATGGCAAACACTTGCGACATCTTTTGCTGGAAGCGCAACTTGTACTGTTTCGGTGGGATCGCCGAGATGCCGTCGGGGTCCTTGCGCTTGATATGTTGCTTCCAGAATCGCTCGAGCTTCTTCTCGAGCGTCCACTGCTGAAGAAAATCGATGATCCCAAACTGGTACAGCGCTGGCCCGTTGACACTGATCGCAGTCTGCGTCGCAAAGGACGACCCAGGGTGCATATTCGGGTTGAAGCCGACGATGCCGGGCTCGACATAGTACTCGCAGCTCTGGACGCCCATGAGCAGGCTATAGTCCATAATGCCTTGCTCGTACAAAAAGTCGCTGTCAAAGCAAAGCTGGTCGTAGAGCTGGTTGGACGCCTGCGGGTCGATGCGGACCTTGGTGAGCAGATCATTGTCTTTGAGCACAATATTGGGCTCGTGGAAGTTGAGACCGTCGCCGCACTCTTGCGATTTGGTGCTGCCAAACGTGTACCGAGCGTTGCAGTACCGACACGTGACCTTGTTCCCGACCTTGGGGAGCCGCGCATTCCGGTCTTCCCAGCTCCCCTTGATATCGTACCGGTGATGGATCACTTGTGTGTTGGCAAAGATATTGCCCATCACGACAAAGTAATACATCTTGCCGTACAGCAGGACGGCGTGGCACCCGTAAAACTTCGTCATGAGCGACTGAGGGTGCGACACCAAGTACGACGCGTATTTGGGCGCCATCCGCCGCAGCAGCTCGCACTCTTCCTTGGACATGGTCTTGACAATGATGCTTTCGTCGGCGCTGTAAAACATAAACGCCCCACTCCGTCCTTCGCTGAATCGTTCCTGCACACTCGTCCGTCATCGATCAGCTGTATTCCAGCAAGAAATCGGCGCACCTTGGTCGTGGCCGAAAACAATCGAATGTACGCATCGTCGGAAATGCCATAGTTTTCCCGGATCGTGCGAAACACCGTCGGCGCGTACGACCAAAACTTGATGGTTTTGCCCTAGACAACAAGTCAGGGCGAGAGCCAGGCAGACGACGTTTGTCGCACACACCGAGTCGTCGTGGCCATCCGTCAACAAAAACATCTCGGACGACGAGTGGCCGGTCGCCGCTTCTTGGACAGACTGCTTGATACCGGACGTCGTGTAGAATAAAATCTCGGACCGCAGCGCAAGGTTTACTTGGGGACTCAAGTCCACATCGACGTCGGTCGACTTGCTCCCGCTCTTCTTCTTGGTGTTGTTCACAGCAAACCAAATGATGTACTCCAAGTACCCCTTGGACGCGACAAGAAACATAAAGAACTGCCGCATGATCATCGGCACCAGATCCAGCGGCTGGCCGCTGTAGTTTTCCGCGACAAAGTACGTCGACATGTACATGAAGAGCAAGAAGAGCCAGTAAAACACCATCGCGCCCGTGAACCTATCCGTCCGTGGGCCATGCATGCATGGAAACGCAACATCGCACGTACAACGAAATGTAGTTGAGCACGCCTAGCCGAATGTTGTACGTCTTGGGAACGCCGCCAGCGTATAGCCGTCGCCACGCAATGATGAGGACGCTGGTCGCCGTCGTCAGGGACGAAGAAGAGCGCAATTTACGTACATGACGGAAATGACCAGCACAAACACAACAATGCCGTACAAGAGCATCCATGGCCTACACACGCCCCACATTATCTCCGTGTGCCATGCCGACGTAACGCGTACCATTTCTGAATGCTGGCAAACGTCCGCGACGGACCGTTGGCCACGGACTTTCCAGACGATGCCAAGCAAAACCCAATCACGTTGTACTTGCTGTCGTTGTCGTTGATCGGGTGTGCGTCGACCTGGAAAAACCCGCCAGCATTGCCGTCCGAGTCGCTCACGGTGAACGCGATGACGGCCATCAAGAGACCTAGACCGTCTCTTAGCCATCCATCAAAAATACAGATTCCACGCACTGGTGGACCAGACGAAGCCGTGGTAAAACTTCATCGACCGCTTGTAGCTCTTGAACGGATCGTTGAGCTAGACAGAGTTCAATGGCCGCCCCCGTGTCCAGGTCGACCGACGTACCGAGGAATACAAGTCGATGGCCATCATGAGCCCCCATGCCTCGGAAGAGAAGAAGAAGAATTCGGTCAGACCAGCCAATTTCCGGCATGACTTTGCCGACTCTTGGTCCACCGGGTCGTAGTCGACCAAAATATTGAGCAGCAAGCAAATGGCGAGGAAAATGCTGAGGCAACTGCGCATGTGCACGATCGGGTTCGGGTGTTGGTGCCACTCGCGCTTCAGGTTATAGGTAACGACGACAGCCATGCCGCAAACGATCGTGTTGATCGAACCTGCAATCAACCCTGCCCACCGGTAGTTGTAGAACGCAAGCGTCATGCCGAGGCAACCCAGAGTCCAGCACATGCCCATGATCTGGCTTTTCTTGTTCTCCATCCAGTGGATCTTTGCGTTCGCAGAGCGCTTCGTTCGCCCACGGAATTGCTTCTGCAGCTCCTTGTCTATCACGTGAATGTTGGCACTGTTCGCGGCACTCGAGAACTGTTGGCCAAAGTCGTCCCCACCACGTCCTTGACGCTGCGAACCCTGCCCGCTGCTCAAAGGTGGATTGCTTGCAGGGCCGTAGTACGGATTGCTCGGGGTCGTCGCTTGTCCCTGGGCGTAATATGACTCAATTTCCTGGAGGTTTTGGCTCGGAACTTGCGACGGCAAGTACGAGCTCGGGATGTCGCTCCAATGATCTTCCATCACTGGCATCGAACTCTCTGAAGACCTGACGTTAGCGTCACGGTTGTTTGTTTTGGGAGCTCGTCGAGTCGCCATGTCCGTGGTCGTTGTTCCGTGCAGCCCACGGCGTGCCGTCGTCGATCAAGCGATGGGAAGGCGGCCGAAAGAGCGAGTTTCAGAACAGATTCAGATGCCCGAACTGCAACAAGAAAAAAATTCGTCGCTTCTTTTTATTTTGATACCGTCTTCTAAATAATAGAATCATTCGAAACTTGATTTTTTTTCACGATTGTGCTCCAAATCGGGACGCGAGCGAAACATCACTATGTGAGTAATCTTCCCGCATAGGCGGGCGGCGCGAGGGTCCCGCGGAGCATGCACACGGACTATCGGACACCGCGCGAAGGGCCAGGGACGCAATGCGTCTCGCTGTGGGATAAACGCCGTGAGGGTGTCCCGGTCGGACGCAATCCAACACAGCGACAATGTCAACGAGCACGCCGCAGGATTTTCCCATTGGACATGGACATCCTACCTACAGCACGAGCCCTCCATCGACCCGAAACACTTGACCAGTGACGTACGATGCCTTGTCGCTCAAGAGGTAAGACACCATGTGTGCGACGTCGTCTGGTTGGCCCAATCGGCGCATCACGATTTGGTTTACAGTCTTTTGGCGAGCGTCGTCGCTCATGCTTGAAGCTGTCATGTCAGTGGCGATGAAACCAGGTTCGACAAGGTTCACACGGATATTCTTCGGCCCGAGTTCCTTTGCGAGAGATGTAGTGAGGCCAACGAGGCCCGCCTTCGCGGCGCTGTACGCAGCTTGCCCGACGTTCCCCTTACTCCCGACCACACTCCCAAGGGTGACGATGCTACCTGTTCCAGATGAGAATGAACTAAGAGCAGAGTTGATGATGAGTGTACCTTGCTTTTGTTGGAGCATGCCTCGTGCCACGGCCTTGCTCATGAACAGAGGACCCAACAAATTCGTTTGCATCATGTTCTGAGCATCCCCTTCCTGGAGTCGCACGAGCAACGAGTTGTGAGTTTCGCCTGCAGCATTCACGAGTCCTGTGATCGGATGGCCAGCCAGCGCTGTGATTTCTTTCACCGCGCGGTCCGCACTACCAGGTTCACATGCATCGTATGCGACGCCCAACACTTCCGGTGAAATAGTCGCCGCCGCCTCCATTGCTCGTTCAGCGCTTCGTGAAGTTAGCGCAACCATCCATCCGTCCCCGTGGAGCTGGCGTGCGACTGCAAGGCCAATGCCGCGGCTTCCGCCAGTCACCAGGGCAAGGCGTCTCATTGTTCGAGTATCCGGATAACATGGCGTTGGAGAAAGCAATATTTCTGACGGCATTTTTAGTTAAATCCGAAAAATCATTTCCACGTAAAACGACCTGCCAGCAGCCAAATTACGCTGGAATTAACAGAGAGAGCGACAACTTCTCGCCGCGAGAAAGCGCTCTCTATTCCTTGGGATAGGCCCAGGACTCGTCATATATGGCCTCGAGCCTCGCCATGATACGCGCCTTGGTTCTAGACAAAGCGGCCTATCAGGAACAATTCAATGTTCGCAGCCATACTCTGGAGTAAGGCGGGCTATAATTGCAGGCAAGGAGGTCGGAGCGCGGTGGGGTGGCCCAGGTGGATTGTCGAGTGACTCTGCGACGAACTTCCAATTCGCGCACGGCACTCCTTGGATCGACGACCTGTCGCACCCACACCTTAGAGCGCGCTCTTCGCCGTAGCACAGAAGCGTACCATGCTGAGTTCGAGTAGTGCTGTTCGTTGCCCTGGAGAGCCGCTGCGTTGCGAACGAGAAGCAATTCCATGAACGAATCCACAAATACTGCTGAGCCTCGCACGAGGTGTGCCAACTTGGATTGCAGCTCACTCGGGTCATCGATTTGCTGAGTTTCTGGATTGCGATGGCGACGGTATTCTTTGGCCACAGCGGCGCAAATTGGCTCTGGAAGCGCGGGCAAACCCGAGTCCTCAACGTCAACCGCTGTATCGGCGTCGTCGGCGTTGTCAACTTCGTCCAAGTCCAGGTCAATGCGGCTCGGTTCCATCTCGAATCTACTTGAGCCATGTTGAATCATTTGAATTGTTGCAGAAGTCCCATTACGAAGTGCGAAGGAGGTTTCGCGCGCGGACTGGCCAGCGAAAAATCCTACAGAGTTGAGTGAATGCCGAGATGGACTGAAAAAACGAACGGCCCTACGTCTTCAGCGCGTTCGCTTGAGTGACAGGATTTGCGCCAGGGGGGCCGTGGAGCACTTGACCGCGGTTGATTGCAGCCACTTCACCATGGGACAAGTGAGTGCATAGGCCGCGCATGACTGACCATGCCGCATTAATCCCGCCCAATGGGTTTTCCTCGTCCTCGGTATCGTTGTCATCTTCGTCTTCTGGAGGGTCGGCCTACGTGCTGGTCGATGAGACACCGAAGGCTCGACGGGCAGCCAACGTCGTGGACATCCGACTTGGCTTCGTCGTCGTCTGGCGTTGAGGGAGCAACATCAGCGTCTTGTCCGTCGGAATCTTCAGCATTCTCTTTCTTTCCGTAAACAGGAGACGTGGGCTCGCTCCCACGCTGGATCCGAGCAAAGGGAGAACTTGATGGCATGTCGTTCGTGTCGTCGACCTTGACGATCGTGTCCGAGACATCGTCCGGTAGAACTGCTTGATCAACGTCGCTAGAAGAGTCATCACTGTTGCTTGCATGATGTCTTTTCATTGGTATCGCATTGGACAGCGATGCCCTCTGGGTGTTGTGAGGGATCCGTCGTCATGTTGAGTTGTGACATCTACCTTTGCGACGGCAACTTTCTTTGCCGGTGCATCCTTCGCCTTCGATATCTGCGACTGCGCGCGAATAGATCATCAACACATATGCATCACGACCAGGTCGTACGCAGACGCACCAGACTGCGCTTGCTTGTCTTCTTCGGTACGCCGAATCCGCTCATGGTGCAGCGCAGTGCCGACACCACCAACACCAAGATTACTCGGTGAAGTACGAAATTCAGCCAATCAAACATCTGAATCAACGACATTTGAAGAATGTGAGTTTCTGTCGGCCAGATTGGTTGCACAGGGGACGTGTCAGCCCGATCGCACCGCCGACGTCTTCCACATGAATTTGACATACTTGTGCGCAGCATCACCTCCGTCCAAGCACACGATGTACACACTTGAATGAAGAGTAACTGAAGAGAAGGGGCCGACGACGACGAGCCTCAGCTCGTGCCTACACTCCCATTGCACGTTCCATGCAGAGCAGGGCTGTATCTCGCTCATTGTCTTACCACAACAGCCACAAGCGAGCGTAGCTTTACGTCGTGTGCATGATGAATTCATCACAAATGAAAGGAACTAGGAAGTATGGCAAGGGATTTGACAGCCCAGTTGAAGCAGCCCGTTGGACCAAAGCTTGCACGCATGCAATTTCGATCTCTCACTGTCGGGTCTTCTTTTCATAACTTGCATAACGTCGTTAAGCCATCGATCAAGGGTGCAGCATGCGGCGACGTTGAACGGCTCATGGTTGGTGGCGTCGGCGCTCCACTCGAGCCAACTTCCCAGTCGACACTTCTTATCCGGATGGTGACAATCTTGAAGAGGCGCGACCACAATCATGGTGGTGTCCGACGCCGACCACCATGAAAAGGTGCATGCGTACGACGTGCGTGATGGAAGGCTGCATGTCAAGAATATCACAGTCGCATCACTCATAGAGATTCACGTGGTACATGTTGTTGATATTTGCCATCCCAGTCTCATCGGTCGGCCAGGCAAACCCATGCCAGTTGAAGTGCCTGAATGTATCGGACAACGTTGTGCGCAGCTTGCAAGCGGTCCAGGGATATCCTTTCCTTCAGGTGCAGGATTCCCACCGTTGTCGCGGCCTTTTCTCACGTGAAACAACCAGCACTTGATGTTGGGTCGGAATTGGATTGTCGACATGGGTCCAGTTCGCCAGTTCGTGCATCTCGTCCAGCTCGATCTGTCAAACAACAATATTCGTCGTGTTGATGGCATCGAAACCTTGTCTCGCTTGCAGGTGTTGACAACCTGCGATGCCTTGAGTCTCATTGCGTTTTAGGTGTTGAATCTTAGCCACAACGACTTGCGCAACTTTTTATCCATCCGTGCCTTGTCCGTCAACCAGGTTTGCCTCAACTGCTGTAGCTAGTTTGCCGCAACTGAGCCTCTGAACCAGTCGATCCGTATTCTCCAACTGCACAACAACGTCGTGGCGACTCTCACCGGCTACCGTGCTCGTGTGTCGTCGTTGCTGCCCCAAGCGATCATGCTTGACGACATTCGGCTTCCCCGCTCGGCCATGCTGAAACAAATGCCAAGTCATGCGTGCCAGATGTGCGGTCAAAGTGGCCTGCCGCCTTACGTGGCACCGATCCATCGGGTGTGTGAACTTCCGACGGACTTTGCCTCATGGACACGTAGCGACCACTGTCCAAGAACGAACAGCAGCTGTGTGATTCACTAAGGAGCAAGCCCCGCACCACCACGAAAGGTGGCGCGAATCCAGATCACAAAGGCGCACGGGCGTCCGAGATTCCTGGCAAAGACAGTGCGGACAACGGAATTCGACAAGTCAATCAACAGCGTGGCGAACGTCAGAGGCACGGCAAAGCGATCGCGCGATCTCGACACATGAGTTTGATTGAGCGAAAGCTCATGCAGTTAATCACGACGAAAGATGACAGGAAGCACGCAGTAAGGAAGCAAGAACCCCGTTGTGGATGGCATGTTATGTGGTTTGCATAGGTCCCTCTGTCCGTGGCGGCTGACGCGACCAAAGTCCAGCTCGATCGGAAACGAAGCAACCGGTTCGACGTGGACGCGCTCACGTCCATCGAAGATGCCAACGACAGCAAGGAACCGACTCCAACAGCGCGGGTCGGCTATATGCACTCGCTCGACGACTTGTTCACCAACGACATGGCGTACCACGAAGAAAAGATCCGTCTAGCTCAAAGCAATCTACACGATGCAAGCGCGACAGACCGCGTTCAGCCTTCGTACGCTTTCGACGAAGCATGGACCAGCTGTGCAGCGCTCAAGAAGCTCTTTGACACGACGCTGCCGATGTATGACGACCAAGTTATCGCGTTGGCGCAAGCAGCAGCAGAAAACCTGCCTTTTCAAAATGTGCACCTCGGAACTGTGCTGCGGGAGATTGCCGACGTACTGAGCACACACCAGCCAAGGCGATCCCAAGGGCGGCATCTAGACGATGAGAGTGCCGACATGAAGCATATTCGCCACTTCCTCAGTCACAACAAATGAATGGCTTCATCAATCGGGGTCCCTCTCCGTTGAACACCTTCGATAGCATTGCGCAACATACTCTCAAGCTGCAATTGTTCCCACAACTGGATGACCTGCTTGCATGAACCACCCCTCTGTCACGAGAAACGCGAGTTCCTCGAGAATTGTTGCTTCTCCATATTTCCAATATTTTCACATTTTTTCATATAATTTTGACAATATTCAATGGTGGCTGGTGGCAATAGTTCCTTGCAGCGCGGAATGGCTTGAATTCCAAGCGACAAATCCCTGCCCTCAAGACGTCGAGCAATTGTGCTTGATCGCACGCAATGCTGCGAAAACCAGGAATTAGGCACCCGCAACGGAGACACTTTCATGTCATTTTGAAAATGTTGAGTGGCGAAAATCAACGGTCTTGGCGTTGATTGGCTACAAAATGTTTGTAAACGTTTTCCATTGGTCATCATAATTCCCCTCAGCTCGATAAACAAGGACGCCACGTCGTCAACACTGCAGCACATCTGCAAAGCAGAATGTCTCCATTTCCACTAACAATGCAGACCTTGGCTGCTGTGTGCGATTCATTTTTTTAAAGCACCAATGAAAGGATAACTTCGTTTTCGGCGAGAGATTGATCACACGCAACAGTGAATTTGTCTAATGGATATTCTTTCTACATGTGGTATATTGACCAATCAAGTTTAAATCCGATTTTTCTGGTTTGGCTGTAGATCGCCATTTCCACTTCGAGAAGTTTCGAAGGCCGCCAGATGAGTGCCGCCGATGTCGACATGGAGACCTCGTCCAGTGGTGGCATTGATGAGAGCTTGTACAGCCGTCAACTCTACGTCATGGGGCACGAAGCACAACGCCGCATGGGTGAGTCGAACGTCCTCATCGTCAACGTGGACGGTCTCGGCGTTGAAATCGCAAAAAACATCGTCCTTGCTGGTGTGCGCAGTGTCACGTTGTTCGACGACGCCCCTGCAACATTCATGGACCTGTCGTCCCAATTTTACCTCACAGAGCAAGATGTTGTGACTCATTCGGGGCGTGCCGAAGCGAGTTGTCAAAAACTCGCTGACTTGAATCCATACGTCCAAGTGAAGAAACACACGGGAAAGCTCACCCCCGAATTCCTTGCTGGTTTCCGAGTGCGAAATTGGACTGGATACCTTCATGACTAATGCAATTGCGCGTCTAGGTGGTCGTTGTCTGCAACTCTACGCGTGCATATGCCCTTGAGCTCAGCGACGTCTGCCATTCCGAGGGTGTCGCGTTCGTCTACACGGAAGCTCGTGGTGTATTTGGCTCTGTATTTTGCGACTTCGGCGACGCCTTCGTAGTGTCCGACAAAGATGGGGAGCAACCGATCACTTGCATGGTGGCGTCAATCACGAGCGATGTAGCAGGTAAATTGCTAGTCACCGTCACGGACGACGCGCGCCATCAACTCGAAACGGGGGACTTCGTGACTTTCCGCGAGCTCGAGGGTGCGGACTGTTTAAACGGCATCACACCTCTCCCCATCACCGTCACTGGTCCTTTTACGTTCACTATCGATTTCCCAAGCCCTGTGACCTCCATGGGCGGCTACGTTACGCAAGTGAAGCAACCGCTGACTTTACGCTTCAAGCGTCTGAGGGAGTCTTTGGCCTCCCCTGGTGAATTCCTCACGAGTGACTTTGCTAAGTTCGGACGGTCCGAGCTGCTTCATGCTGCTTTCCAAGGGTTGGAGGCATTTCGAGGCCAACATGGCGGACAATTGCCCACCTCCGGCAACACCAAACATGCCGATGAAGTCCTCCGCTTAACCAAGCCATTTGCTGACGCTATCAAGACTGAAGTGGACGCCAAAGTGGTGGCGGCGCTGTCGACGGGGGCTCGCGGGGTCGTTGCCCCTATCACGTCTTTCTTGGGTGGCATCGTTGGCCAAGAGGCGTTGAAAGCCTGCAGCGGCAAGTTTACACCGATCCACCAGTGGTTCTACTTTGACGCGATCGAGTGTTTGCCCGTCGAACAGTTGCCAGAAAGCGAGTTTCAACCGGTGAATTCGCGCGACGACGGGCAAATTGCAGTGTGGGGCCGTTCTTTCCAGGAGAAGCTCCATCAACTTCGACTGTTTTTGGTCGGGGCCGGCGCAATCGGGTGCGAAATGCTCAAGAACTGGGCGCTGATGGGCCTTGCAACCCACGAAAGTGGTCGCATCCACCTCACCGACATGGACCTGATTGAAAAATCGAATCTGAACCGCCAGTTCCTCTTCCGGTCGACCGACGTCGGGCAACCCAAGTCGTCGACGGCAGCGACGGCGATCCGTTTCATCAACCCAAACGTCCACATTCAAGCTTACGTGACTCGCGTGGGAGCGGAGAGCGAAACCATCTTTGACGATGCGTTCTACGACTCGCTCACGGGCGTGTGCACTGCATTGGACAACGTTGATGCTCGGCTGTACATGGACCAGCGCTGTCTCTTTTATGGCCTCCCGATGCTCGAGTCGGGCACCCTCGGCACCAAGGGCAATACGCAAGTGGTCGTTCCAAGCCTTACTGAGAACTATGGCGCATCCCGAGATCCCCCCGAGAAGAGCATTCCTATTTGCACACTCAAGAACTTCCCAAACGCCATCGAACACACTCTCCAGTGGGCGCGCGACTGGTTTGAAGGCGTCTTCTTCCAAACACCCAACGACGTGAACGCTTACATTACGACGCCGGACTTTGTGGCGAAGAATGTCCATACGGACGCGTTGGAGCGCGTGTACCAGTCCCTCGTCGCTGACAAACCCAAGACCTTCCATGACTGCATTGCGTGGGCGCGCCTTCAGTTCGAAGCCATGTTTTCCAATTCGCTCAAGCAATTGCTGCACAACTTCCCGTTGGACCAAGTGACGACGTCCGGCGCGCCGTTTTGGTCTGGCCCGAAGCGCCCGCCTACCCCGCTGACGTTTTCGACAGACGATCCCGTCCACATGGACTTTATTGTGTCGGTTGCCAACAGCCGCGCGATCACATATGGGCTCGCTGGCCACCGCAATCGAGCGGACATTGTGAAGGCCCTCCGTGGTATTGAAGTGCCTCACTTTATCCCTCGAGACGGCGTGAAAATCGCAGCCAACGACGAAGAAATGAAGCAAGGGGAGCAGCAGACTAACACAGTCACGTCCGCCCCACCACCGCTTCCGTCGCCGGCAGAACTCGGCGCGTACCGCATGACGCCGATCGAGTTTGACAAAGATGACGACAGTCACATGGAAGTGATCGTAGCCACGTCCAACTTGCGTGCGCGGTCGTACAAGATCAAAGAAGCAGACTTGCACTCGTCTCGCTTCATCGCGGGCAAGATCATTCCAGCCATTGCCACCACCACTGCTCTGGTCACGGGGTGCGTGAAGTCTCTCCTCCATTCACGACTCACCTTGCCATAGGTTGGTGTGCCTCGAATTGATCAAGTTCGTCCAAAAGAAGCCCCTGGAAGCATTCAAGAACGGATTTGTCAACTTGGCCCTCCCGCTCTTTGCGTTCTCCGAGCCGATCGCGCCAAAAGTGACCACGTCGATGCTCCACAACGAGCCGTACAAGTGGACCGCGTGGGACCGCTTGGAAATGAACGTTGGCGACGTCACGCTGCACGAGTTCCTCAAACACTTTGAGAAACAGTACGGCGCTGAAGTGTCGATGCTGTCGTACGGCGTGACGATTCTGTACGCCATGTACTCGGCCAAGTCGCGGTCCAAGGAGCGCATGAACATGAAGCTGTCGGAACTCGTGGCCACCATCACCAAGACCCAACTCCCGCCCAAGCAGAAGTACCTCATCTTGGAAGTGTGCGCGACCGACGCGGACGGAGAAGACTTGGAATTGCCGTACATTCGATACCAGTACCGCGCGTAGTAGCAGCAACGCCGTTGCAACGAATGCCAACACCTTTTATAAAATCCGTGTGAAATTGCTTGAGCAATTTTCCAGTGCATAAAGGACGTTGCTTTGAAAACCACGGAGCGGCCAAGATTGAAATTGGCCAATAGGAGAACGGCATGGCCAGGACCAATCAAGTGCCAGGATCCGATGCATTTGGGCAGAATCCATTCGTTGTGGCGCCGCCAGGTTGACCATGGCAACCAAGCAAGCAGACAAGTTTCTCACATTGCTCAGCGAAAAGCTGAAGCAACTCACAGACATTGCGCTTACCCAGGACGAACTCAATGACAAGCTCGGGACGGCCATTGCGACGCTGCCGAGCGGAGCGTTGAAGGCGACCCTGCAGCGTAACCTTGATGTGTACAGCAAACGCCTAGGTCGACTCTTGGAAGCATCGCTCCAGCACCGAACGAAGGCCACGAGCGAAAAGTTACTCTGCGAAGCCGACTACGACATACTCTTGAGCCAGAACAACACGACAAAGCTCGTCGAACAGTTGAGTGTACCGCCGTCCGTGTTTGCCAACTTCGTTGCCGAAGGTCCTGCGTCCAGTGACGATCCCATCAAAATTGTCGATGCTGTCGTCCAGCTTGCAAACACAGCTACCCAGGAGCTTGCTACGAACGGATTCACCTCCGTGTACCCCGCCAAACAAGACCCGCATGCCGCGATTGCATTCTATGCCTCGAATATCTCCACCCTCGTGCGATCTTGGATGGGCGCGGTGCGCACGAACGAGTCGTTCGACGTGTTCAAGAGCCGCCAACTGCAGCTCGCGTTATCTGAACTGCTCAAAGTGATTGAATTCTGTCAGCTCCAAGACGTCTATGGCGATTTTGGCGCTTCCGCCAGCGACACATCCTTCTCCTTTTACCTTCCCAACGACGCCACATCCTCAACGAGCCCCCACGTTACGTCTGCCCTCGCACACCTCTACGCGTCGTACGTCGTGCTCACGGTGTTCTATCCCAGCAGAACGCCCCTGCCAGCCGCCGACCATTCGGACGACGACGACCTGTTCGAAGACATTCCGCCCGTCAAGTCGGACCCGGTCAGCGTTGCTTCCCAATGCGTGGTCGAATTGCTCGTGACAAGCGATCGCTTCGACTCGTCCTGGCTCGTCGACGTCCTCCTGGCAGCGAACCAACTGCCTCGGCCTACAATAGCCGCCGGCGACTCGAACACGCTTTTGATGCAGTTCAACCGCGTGGTATTGAAGGCCCTGCGTCGACTCACGTTCCAGCCCAACATGTCGCCCGTCGAATTCGTTCGCGGAGTTTTGTTCGTTCGACAAGCGAAGGCACTCCTGCGACGCACTCGCCAGGCGAACGCACCACAGCTCACGTCCATCATCACTCGCTTGACGTCACTCGCAATTCCATTCAAGCTGATCGACTGGATGACGCTCGTTGCTCGCGGTACGCCCATGATGTCCATCCGAGTTCAACATGCGTACTACGATGGATCGTAGGAGACAAATCGCGCCTTTCGGGCCTGATTGGAACAGTCGCGTCTGCCGCCCCAACGTCCAGCGCATTGCTGTCGTCGACTTGGGAAGATTCAGACTTGATCGATCTCGCTGCGGTACGCTTTCGCTAGTTTGATGACGCTCTTTTAACTCGAAGGAATTGTCGTGGCATAGAAACTCGAGGTCGAGTTTGTGACCAAGTCCCACCAACGCGGAGGTGACGTCAACGAAGCCGACACAGGAATCATCGCGGACGAACCGCAGGATGCCGGCGACGAAGACGGCGGCGACCAGCCGCTCTTTTTCGTGGACAACCTTGGCGACCAATAATAAATACTCGTTCGCAATGGCTCTTTGTCGGAAGCTACGCTCGGCCTAGCGTGCTGCGTCGTGCTGAGCGGTCCCCCCGTTCGACACAACCATGTTCACCTATAGCACTCATAAGTGAAGTTAGGCATAGCGCAACCGGTGGCATCCCGCACAGCGGAAACATCGTGTGGTGGCCGGCCAGGTTGTTTTCATCATGGCAGGCATACCAGCACCAGATGGTGTTCCGATTCGGGCTCCGTGACGTCGGTTGGAGGTGACATAGCATGTTGCGGGAGGAGGCTTGTAATGCCTACCGACGGTCACAGGAAGCGTGGTGTTCGCGCATCGCGGCATTGCCGTGCTCTGCGCACATTGCGACCCCCATAAAGCTGGCTTGCCACAGCCCACGCACGCGCACCACACTGAAGCGATATGACCCATCCGGATAAACGGAAATGGGCAGTTTTGATTGGTTGTGGATCATTGCCCGCTTCGAAATTGGGTGAAGTGTGGGTTTGTGGAATGTGACTGGGGTTTTGTATGGGAGGTACCTCTTCAACATTGCGTTAGTTTGCGTTTGGGTTTGGACGGCGCAGACGGCACGAGCGCAGGACGACGATGAAGATCATCGACAAGATCAACGACAAGATCGAGAAGAAGGAGGCGTTCTACTCGTTCGAGTTCTTCCCACCTAAAACCCCCGCTGGTGTCACCAACCTGTACTCGCGCATGGACCGCATGGCGTTGTTGGAACCGCTCTACTGTGATATGACGTGGGGCGCGGGCGGCAGCACGGCCAACAAGACCATCGAGCTCAGCGCCAACGCACAAAAGTTGAGCGGTCTCGAGATGCTCATGCACTTGACCTGCACAAACATGCCCAAAGGTAGCATCAAGAACGCGCTCGACTCGGCCAAGGACGCAGGGATCCAGAATATTCTCGCGTTGCGTGGGGATCCGCCGCGCGGCCAGACCGAGTTCAAGGAATGCGAAGGCGGGTTCTCATACGCGATCGATCTCGTCAAGTACATTCGAGAGGAGTACGGGGACTATTTCTGCATTGCCGTTGCCGGGTACCCTGAAGGGCACTCGGACGCCGACGACCTGGACACGGACATTTTGCATCTCAAGGAGAAGGTTGACGCCGGCGCAGACTTCGTCGTGACGCAGTTGTTTTACGACGTGAAGAATTACCTCAAATTTGTCGACAAGTGCCGCGCCGTTGGTGTGACTGTCCCGATCGTGCCAGGGATCATGCCCATTCAAAACTGCAATGGCTTTGTGCGCATGAGCACCATGTGCAGCCACGTCCCTGAGGAGGTACTTTTCGTCGATTCGCCGTCGTCGGCGGCTCATCTCGTTCGTCGTAGATTCTCCAAGCTTTGGAACCGATCAAGGACAACGACGAAGCCGTCAAAGAATACGGCGTCCAACTCGGCATTCACATGTGCAAAGAGCTTCTCGCGCAGGGCGTGCCGGGGCTCCACATGTACACGCTCAACTTGGAGCGGTCCACGCGACTGATTCTAGAAGGCCTTGGCTTGACCGCCACCGCCCGCCGCGAACTCCCTTGGCGACCGGTGCGTCTTTCCAACTTGACTGTCCGACTCATCTGGTTGAGTGTAGTCGACGCTCGCCAAGCGCGCCGGTGAATCGGTTCGTCCCATCTTCTGGGCCAACCGCCCCAAGAGCTACTTGGACCGCACGGCCAATTGGGACGAATTCCCGAACGGAAGGTGGGGGTCGAGCGAAAGCCCTGCGTTCGGCGAGCTCAACGAGTCGTACTACTTGCATGCGACCGCGTCGGTGCAGGAGCGCAAGGCAATGTGGGGCGAAAACCCCGTCACTTACGAAGACGTGTACGAAACGTTTACCCGCTACGTCATGGGCGCCGTCAAGTCGCTTCCGTGGTGCGATACCCCCCTCCATCTCGAGACCAAGTCGATCCAGGAACGCCTTGCTGCCGTCAATCGCGCCGGGTACCTCACCATTAATAGCCAGCCACGCGTGAACGCGGCGCCGTCGGACGATCCCATGTTTGGGTGGGGCGGCCCCGGTGGCCACGTGTACCAAAAGGCCTACGTCGAGTGCTTCGTGTCGCCGGAAAACCTCAAGCGCATCATCGAGAAATGCAACAAGATGAAACACGTGCAGTACCATGCCGTCGACGTGCACGGCAACTCGTACTCGAACTGCGGCAAAGGCACGACTGCCGTCACGTGGGGCTCGTTCCCGAACAAGGAGATCCTCCAACCTACGATCGTCGACACTGACAGCTTCATGGCGTGGAAGGACGAAGCCTTCAGCTTGTGGTTGTCCATGTGGGCGTCGCTGTACAACGACGAGTCGCCTGCGCACGCCCTCATCCACCAGATCCGAGACACGTTCTTCCTCGTGAGCATCGTTGACAACAACTTTGTCAACGGCAACATTTGGGACGCTTTTGACGTGGACGTCACGACCTCCTCTGCCTCCGCTGCCGGCGCTTAAGTGAGCCCACCAGCGCGGGTGTCGACGTCGTGTCGTTTGGCGAATGGCTCGAAGCAACCCCTCCTCGATTTGGTTCGAGCAGGATCCATGCTTCTTCCCATCTCCCCATCTACCTCTCCACCGTCCCACCGTTAGAATCCCTTATACACCCATGTTGTCTGGCGCGTGCCATCGGCATTCTTCCTGTTTCGCACGAATTCCGTATAATTTCTCTTTATCCGGATACCTTGGCGGGGAAGTTTAAAAATCCGATTTCTGCATTCTGCTGCTCCATCGTCGAACGAGTCAGCAGGCACGATCTCCACCGGCGGCGTCCTGGTTGTCGCGCCGCGCCATGTTCACGATCTCCAAGTCTTCCTCGTCATCCTTGCGCAATGATTTGTCGCCAATACTGTGGTTTGACACCCTTGTTTCCCCAGAGAGTAGGTCGTCTTTTGCCGCAAGTGACGACTCTGACGACTGCGAACGTTGGATAGGTGTTGTGGATTCTAAACAGCACATGCCGGACTACCAATACACGGTCACAGGCCAAAAACGAATTAAGAAGCGAGAGAGGATACAGCTTGGTTGCCCCGTCGTCGTGAATGGCAAGAAACTCGCAATTTTTCGACATGGCCCGCGGTATTTTGCCATCCAGCAGTTTTGCCCTCATGCTGGTGGGAACCTCGCACTTGGCGACATTGAAGATATTGACAACATGCTCTGCATCACGTGTCCGCGACATAAATGGCCATTTGTGTTACTCTCTGGCGATTGCTTGGTCGGTGAAGCATGGAAAGCCGAGCATTTCCCTGTGGAAGCGCGGCCGGCACAGCCTGGATTGCCCGCGACCTTGTTCATTGGGTTTCCCCAATTGAACAATTCCCTTTTTTACGAAGAAGACTTTTAACTGCACTTGGCTGCCATCGAGCTGCTCCAAGCCTCACATGCCCAACTTCTCTATAACGGTAACACCTAAACATAGCAACACAGCAATATTCGTCCACGTCATGCCAAGTTGTTTCTGCATGGGTCCGGTCAAGAGCATATTCGTGGCGACACCAGCACCGCCAGTCCTCCCTCCCTTAGGAGACCACGAAGTCCTCCACACGTCTCACGGCGTTGTTGCAAAATCGACAGCGCTTTCGTCAGCAACATACATCTATCTCCCTCGCTCAGCGGTCAAATCGTCGTCACCCACGTCCCTACTGGACCAACATCATCAAGTAGTCCGTCCAGGGCTGCAGAACACCACCGGCGCCGCCCACGTCCTCTACGTGGCCCGATGATTCCCTGACGCTCTTGTAACTCCATCGCTTCCATACACTTGTTCAATCACCCCATCTTGTTAGTAGTCGTACACGCTCAGGGGTTTCTTGTGGGGCGCGCCCTCCATCTTGTACACGGCGGCAACACCTGCCGTCGTCCCCAGCACCAAGTGCTTTTGATCAAAGCACACGGACGTATACTTGAATTTGGCCGGGAACACGCCGTGCGGATACATTGAGTACCACCGCCACACACACGCGATGCCATCCTTGGACACGGTGATCAACTTGCGCTTGTCGAACTGAACACTTGACACCCCGATCGACGACGACGCAAACGTGCACAGCGGCTGCTGCGTGCGCACATCCCATGCCTGCAAACCGCCATCCTCAAAGCCGGCGACGACGGCCGTCTCGTCCATCTCGAGGGCGCTGACACGGCCCCGACACAGCGCAGACTTGGGGCACACTTTGGCGGACTTGCCACCCCACCACCGAATCGACCCGTCTGTACCGGCGGTCCACAGCACGCGGCCTTTTGTACCCGTCTTTAGGATCGCATCTGGACACCAAATCAAGACCCACATCACAGACGAGAAGCATGGATGTACCGGGATGGCCGCTGAGGCGATGCGTGAGCTTGCCGTTGCGGAGGTCGAAGATCCGCACGAACCCAGCAGACGTCCCGCACACCAATGTGTTGCGAATCAACATGAGGCTTGTCACTTGCGGCCGCGACTCCCGCGCCATGCGCGGCAGCGTCGATGTGTGGATGCTATCGGGAAGAATCAACAGACATACCAGCTAGAAAAGGTACCGTTCGGGACCAAGAGAGAGGACGATTTCGCTTTTCGTAGCGTCCCAAACGTGGACGTCGCCCTTGTCCGTCGTCGCGGCGGCCTGCAGAAACGCGCCGTCGCTCACGTCAATTTTCACCTGCGTGATCCGGTGCGTCTGACTCGACCGCGTGCGCAGGAACGACGTCAGATTCATATGGCTACGTAGCGCAAGCGTTGTTGTGGGAGGAATGATCATCAAGCGCGGGTTCAGCGAAGATGCCGACGCTTCAGACATCCGCGACAGCCACGTGGCGAAGTCCCACACTTTCACCGTGCCATCGACAGTCCCAATGGCCAACGCGGTCGAGCACACGTCAAAACATGCCGCCGACGCCAGCGCAATCGTCCCGCATAGCGCGAGATCTTTCAGTCGCCACAAATAGAAGAACCCGCCATCGATGGTTATCCCTCCAGAGAGTACCTGGGCGAAATGAGTTGAAGGAAGGCAGTGGACGGGACGTACATGAGATGCCCCCGACGTGCCGTCTATTTCGCTGTCGATGAGCTTGACCGTGTGAAACGCATTCTTCACAGTATCGCTGGACTGGTCGCCCTTCGCCTTGGAGTCGTCCACGAGCACGTCCGGCAGTTGCAGCAGCCTCGGCGCCTTCTCCATCCTCCTCTGCTCGTAATACATCCCATTCAGCTCGTCAATATAGTCCTTGATGGTGGACCGATCGCTTAGCAAACATCCGCGAATTGTCGGTGGCGACCCGCGGCGATTCACATTGCTAGTGTTCAACACATTCCATGCGAGGTGCATCCACAGATCGTCCGCATGATGTCGACTTACGGTGATGGAACATCCATTTCTGTGTAAATGTACGATGCGGCTCGTCGAAAGCACGTTGCGAGGATCGGTCCTTTCGGTGTCTGCGCGAGCTCTTCCCACACTGCCGGCCGCATCAACGCCTTCGTCCACATCGAATTGACATACACTGTGATGCAGCATGAGCACGTCCAATTAACAAACAAAGAAGAACAACGATAGCCTCGACATACCCATGGACATGGCGTCTTGTCGCGGCAAGAAACTGATGGTGTTCGCCAGGACCGCCGCATCTGCCAGCACTTCCTCCATGGTCCGCAGACAGGGCGACAAGATGACAACCTCAACGGTAACACTAGATACTGTCAGAATTGATACGTTGCCATTAAAATTCAGATGTGTGACTTTCCATTTAAATTCAGCTGTTTTGCTTCGTCTTGTAAATTACAGTCTTTTTCGACCATAATTAAATCAAGTCATGAATGAAAATAAATCAAAAGGTATCAATTCATACAGGTTGATTTTTTGAGCAGAAGAGCATGAAGTTTCAATGCGCACGAGTCCTGCGCGGCCATGACGGCCCAGTGTTTGCCGTGCGATTCAACGGTACTACTTCATGCACGTCAGTGCATGCACTTCACGAAATAGGGCGATGACGGTCTTGCTGAGTAGAGAAGGGAACGTACTGCATGAGCTGTGGGAGCGATCGCACCGTTCGGTTGTGGAATCCACATCGGGAAGGCACCGAAGGTACAGGGTCAGCTCTGTTGATCAAGACGTATCGTGGGCTACATGGCTACGAAGTTCGCGATGTCGCCATGTACGCACATGTCCATGCCTACGTTTAGTCTCATATCTGGATG
>NW_008580175.1:79813-142303 GCF_000520115.1 Aphanomyces invadans
GCAGAGTTTGATAAATTCTTGTGCACTATAAATATTAATTCGAAGAGTGTCCACAATAAAAAGGATGTCTCGAATAATATACGCTACACGGTAGGTGAAGTGTGGGTTTGTGGAATGTGACTGGGGTTTTGTATGGGAGGTACCTCTTCAACATTGCGTTAGTTTGCGTTTGGGTTTGGACGGCGCAGACGGCACGAGCGCAGGACGACGATGAAGATCATCGACAAGATCAACGACAAGATCGAGAAGAAGGAGGCGTTCTACTCGTTCGAGTTCTTCCCACCTAAAACCCCTGCTGGTGTCACCAATCTGTACTCGCGCATGGACCGCATGGCGTTGTTGGAACCGCTCTACTGTGATATGACGTGGGGCGCGGGTGGCAGCACGGCCAACAAGACCATCGAGCTCAGCGCCAACGCACAAAAGTTGAGCGGTCTCGAGATGCTCATGCACTTGACCTGCACAAACATGCCCAAAGGTAGCATCAAGAACGCGCTCGACTCGGCCAAGGACGCAGGGATCCAGAATATTCTCGCGTTGCGTGGGGATCCGCCGCGCGGCCAGACCGAGTTCAAGGAATGCGAAGGTGGGTTCTCATTCGCGATCGATCTCGTCAAGTACATTCGAGAGGAGTACGGGGACTATTTCTGCATTGCCGTTGCCGGGTACCCTGAAGGGCACTCGGACGCCGACGACCTGGACACGGACATTTTGCATCTCAAGGAGAAGGTTGACGCCGGCGCAGACTTCGTCGTGACGCAGTTGTTTTACGACGTGAAGAATTACCTCAAATTTGTCGACAAGTGCCGCGCCGTTGGTGTGACTGTCCCGATCGTGCCAGGGATCATGCCCATTCAAAACTACAATGGCTTTGTGCGCATGAGCACCATGTGCAGCCACGTCCCTGAGGAGGTACTTTTCGTCGATTCGCCGTCGGCGGCGGCTCATCTCGTTCGTCGTAGATTCTCCAAGCTCTGGAACCGATCAAGGACAACGACGAAGCCGTCAAAGAATACGGCGTCCAACTCGGCATTCACATGTGCAAAGAGCTTCTCGCGCAGGGCGTGCCGGGGCTCCACATCTACACGCTCAACTTGGAGCGGTCCACGCGACTGATTCTAGAAGGCCTTGGCTTGACCGCCACCGCCCGCCGCGAACTCCCTTGGCGACCGGTGCGTCTTTCCAACTTGACTGTCCGACTCAACTGGTTGAGTGTAGTCGACGCTCGCCAAGCGCGCCGGTGAATCGGTTCGTCCCATCTTCTGGGCCAACCGCCCCAAGAGCTACTTGGACCGCACGGCCAATTGGGACGAATTCCCGAACGGAAGGTGGGGGTCGAGCGAAAGCCCTGCGTTCGGCGAGCTCAACGAGTCGTACTACTTGCATGCGACCGCGTCGGTGCAGGAGCGCAAGGCAATGTGGGGCGAAAACCCCGTCACTTACGAAGACGTGTACGAAACGTTTACCCGCTACGTCATGGGCGCCGTCAAGTCGCTTCCGTGGTGCGATACCCCCCTCCATCTCGAGACCAAGTCGATCCAGGAACGCCTTGCTGCCGTCAATCGCGCCGGGTACCTCACCATTAATAGCCAGCCACGCGTGAACGCGGCGCCGTCGGACGATCCCATGTTTGGGTGGGGCGGCCCCGGTGGCCACGTGTACCAAAAGGCGTACGTCGAGTGCTTCGTGTCGCCGGAAAACCTCAAGCGCATCATCGAGAAATGCAACAAGATGAAACACGTGCAGTACCATGCCGTCGACGTGCACGGCAACTCGTACTCGAACTGCGGCAAAGGCACGACTGCCGTCACGTGGGGCTCGTTCCCGAACAAGGAGATCCTCCAACCTACGATCGTCGACACTGACAGCTTCATGGCGTGGAAGGACGAAGCCTTCAGCTTGTGGTTGTCCATGTGGGCGTCGCTGTACAACGACGAGTCGCCTGCGCACGCCCTCATCCACCAGATCCGAGACACGTTCTTCCTCGTGAGCATCGTTGACAACAACTTTGTCAACGGCAACATTTGGGACGCTTTTGACGTGGACGTCACGACCTCCTCTGCCTCCGCTGCCGGCGCTTAAGTGAGCCCACCAGCGCGGGTTTCGACGTCGTGTCGTTTGGCGAATGGCTCGAAGCAACCCCTCCTCGATTTGGTTCGAGCAGGATCCATGCTTCTTCCCATCTCCCCATCTACCTCTCCACCGTCCCACCGTTAGAATCCCTTATACACCCATGTTGTCTGGCGCGTGCCGTCGGCATTCTTCCTGTTTCGCACGAATTCCGTATAATTTCTCTTTATCCGGATACCTTGGCGGGGAAGTTTAAAAATCCGATTTCTGCATTCTGCTGCTCCATCGTCGAACGAGTCAGCAGGCACGATCTCCACCGGCGGCGTCCTGGTTGTCGCGCCGCGCCATGTTCACGATCTCCAAGTCTTCCTCGTCATCCTTGCGCAATGATTTGTCGCCAATGCTGTGGTTTGACACCCTTGTTTCCCCAGAGAGTAGGTCGTCTTTTGCCGCAAGTGACGACTCTGACGACTGCGAACGTTGGATAGGTGTTGTGGATTCTAAACAGCACATGCCGGACTACCAATACACGGTCACAGGCCAAAAACGAATTAAGAAGCGAGAGAGGATACAGCTTGGTTGCCCCGTCGTCGTGAATGGCAAGAAACTCGCAATTTTTCGACATGGCCCGCGGTATTTTGCCATCCAGCAATTTTGCCCTCATGCTGGTGGGAACCTCGCACTTGGCGACATTGAAGATATTGACAACATGCTCTGCATCACGTGTCCGCGACATAAATGGCCATTTGTGTTACTCTCTGGCGATTGCTTGGTCGGTGAAGCATGGAAAGCCGAGCATTTCCCTGTGGAAGCGCGGCCGGCACAGCCAGGATTGCCCGCGACCTTGTTCATTGGGTTTCCCCAATTGAACAATTCCCTTTTTTACGAAGAAGACTTTTAACTGCACTTGGCTGCCATCGAGCTGCTCCAAGCCTCACATGCCCAACTTCTCTATAACGGTAACACCTAAACATAGCAACACAGCAATATTCGTCCACGTCATGCCAAGTTGTTTCTGCATGGGTCCGGTCAAGAGCATATTCGTGGCGACACCAGCACCGCCAGTCCTCCCTCCCTTAGGAGACCACGAAGTCCTCCACACGTCTCACGGCGTTGTTGCAAAATCGACAGCGATTTCGCCAGCAACATACATCCATCTCCCTCGCTCAGCGGTCAAATCGTCGTCACCCACGTCCCTGCTGGACCAACACCATCAACAACATCTAGTAGTCCGTCCAGGGCTGCAGAACACCACCGGCGCCGCCCATGTCCTCTACGTGGCCCGATGATTCCCTGACGCTCTTGTAACTCCATCGCTTCCAAACACTTGTTCAATCACCCCATCTTGTTAGTAGTCGTACACGCTCAGGGGTTTCTTGTGGGGCGCGCCCTCCATCTTGTACACGGCGGCAACACCTGCCGTCGTCCCCAGCACCAAGTGCTTTTGATCAAAGCACACGGACGTATACTTGAATTTGGCCGGGAACACGCCGTGCGGATACATTGAGTACCACCGCCACACACACGCGATGCCATCCTTGGACACGGTGATCAACTTGCGCTTGTCGAACTGAACACTTGACACCCCGATCGACGACGACGCAAACGTGCACAGCGGCTGCTGCGTGCGCACATCCCATGCCTGCAAACCGCCATCCTCAAAGCCGGCGACGACGGCCGTCTCGTCCATCTCGAGGGCGCTGACACGGCCCCGACACAGCGCAGACTTGGGGCACACTTTGGCGGACTTGCCACCCCACCACCGAATCGACCCGTCTGTACCGGCGGTCCACAGCACGCGGCCTTTTGTACCCGTCTTTAGGATCGCATCTGGACACCAAATCAAGACCCACATCACAGACGAGAAGCATGGATGTACCGGGATGGCCGCTGAGGCGATGCGTGAGCTTGCCGTTGCGGAGGTCGAAGATCCGCACGAACCCAGCAGACGTCCCGCACACCAATGTGTTGCGAATCAACATGAGGCTTGTCACTTGCGGCCGCGACTCCCGCGCCATGCGCGGCAGCGTCGATGTGTGGATGCTATCGGGAAGAATCAACAGACATACCAGCTAGAAAAGGTACCGTTCGGGACCAAGAGAGAGGACGATTTCGCTTTTCGTAGCGTCCCAAACGTGGACGTCGCCCTTGTCGGTCGTCGCGGCGGCCTGCAGAAACGCGCCGTCGCTCACGTCAATTTTCACCTGCGTGATCCGGTGCGTCTGACTCGACCGCGTGCGCAGGAACGACGTCAGATTCATATGGCTACGCAGCGCAAGCGTTGTTGTGGGAGGAATGATCATCAAGCGCGGGTTCAGCGAAGATGCCGACGCTTCAGACATCCGCGACAGCCACGTGGCGAAGTCCCACACTTTCACCGTGCCATCGACAGTCCCAATGGCCAACGCGGTCGAGCACACGTCAAAACATGCCGCCGACGCCAGCGCAATCGTCCCGCATAGCGCGAGATCTTTCAGTCGCCACAAATAGAAGAACCCGCCATCGATGGTTATCCCTCCAGAGAGTACCTGGGCGAAATGAGTTGAAGGAAGGCAGTGGACGGGACGTACATGAGATGCCCCCGACGTGCCGTCTATTTCGCTGTCGATGAGCTTGACCGTGTGAAACGCATTCTTCACAGTATCGCTGGACTGGTCGCCCTTCGCCTTGGAGTCGTCCACGAGCACGTCCGGCAGTTGCAGCAGCCTCGGCGCCTTCTCCATCCTCCTCTGCTCGTAATACATCCCCTTCAGCTCGTCAATATAGTCCTTGATGGTGGACCGATCGCTTAGCAAACATCCGCGAATTGTCGGTGGCGACCCGCGGCGATTCACATTGCTAGTGTTCAACACATTCCATGCGAGGTGCATCCACAGATCATCCGCATGATGCCGACTTACGGTGATGGAACATCCATTTCTGTGTAAATGTACGATGCGGCTCGTCGAAAGCACGTTGCGAGGATCGGTCCTTTCGGTGTCTGCGCGAGCTCTTCCCACACTGCCGGCCGCATCAACGCCTTCGTCCACATCGAATTGACATACACTGTGATGCAGCATGAGCACGTCCAATTAACAAACCAAGAAGAACAACGATAGCCTCGACATACCCATGGACATGGCGTCTTGTCGCGGCAAGAAACTGATGGTGTTCGCCAGGACCGCCGCATCTGCCAGCACTTCCTCCATGGTTCGCAGACAGGGCGACAAGATGACAACCTCAACGGTAACACTAGATACTGTCAGAATTGATACGTTGCCATTAAATTTCAGATGTGTGACTTTCCATTTAAATTCAGCTGTTTTGCTTCGTCTTGTAAATTACAGTCTTTTTCGACCATAATTAAATCAAGACATGAATGAAAATATATCAAAAGGTATCAATTCATACAGGTTGATTTTTTGAGCAGAAGAGCATGAAGTTTCAATGCGCACGAGTCCTGCGCGGCCATGACGGCCCAGTGTTTGCCGTGCGATTCAACGGTACTACTTCATGCACGTCGGTGCATGCACTTCACGAAATAGGGCGATGACGGTCTTGCTGAGTAGAGAAGGGAACGTACTGCATGAGCTGTGGGAGCGATCGCACGATCCGGTTGTGGAATCCACATCGGGAAGGCACCGAAGGTACAGGGTCAGCTCTGTTGATCAAGACGTATCGTGGGCTACATGGCTACGAAGTTCGCGATGTCGCCATGTACGCACATGTCCATGCCTACGTTTAGTCTCATATCTGGATGCAGTGAGAAGGACAATTCCATGTTTGTTTCATGCGGCCGGGACAAAGCAGTGTTTCAATGGGATGTGTCGTCCGGCAAAACCATTCGAAAGTTCGAGGGTCATACGAGCGTACTTACGTTTCTCTTGCCCCTAAGCTTGCTTGACACGTTGGGTTGTAGAGTGTCAATGCGGTGGAGTTCAACGAGGACTGCACCGTCCTTGCGTCGGCATCTTACGACAGCACCGTTCGTCTCTGGGACGTCAGGTAACGAGGGTACCAAGGCAGACCATGCAAGCTCATGTCTTCTCTAGGGCTCGAAATTCATTTGTTCCGATTCAAACACTCGATCATTTCACAGACAGCGTCACGGCCGTCCGCGTGGCGGACCATCAAATCATCGCGAGGTACCGACCCAATCTCGAGTCCGCATGAGCTACACATGACGGAATTGCATTCCACCAGCTGCGTGGATGGCTTTGTGCGCACGTACGACCTCCGCGCCGGGCTCGTCACCGAAGACAACCTCCATCGTACGCTCGCCTTGTTGAATCGGCTGGCATGACCCAACTTTCCTTCGCAGACCCGGTGACGAGTCTCGCCATGACTTCCGACTTGAACTGTATCGTCGCGTCCACGACGAAGGGCCGCCTGCGTCTCTTTGAGTCCAAATCTGGCATCGAACTCAACTCGTTCGTTGCATGTCGGTGCATCCGTGGCTGACTCGGCGGCTGTAGGTTCCAAGGACACGTCGTTGGAGGCTATGGTCTCGACTGTGCCTTCTCGCACGACGACGCAAGTGTGCTGAGTGGCTCGGAGGATGGCCGAGTCGTCATCTGGGACATGCTCACGAAGGACTGTCGGCAATCCTTTCACGCGCACGATCGCGCTGTACGGACCATCGCGGCACATCCCTCCGAAGCCATGGTGCTCACAGGGTCCGTCGACAGCACTGTGAAAGTATGGGAGATGGCAACCTAGCGCAGAAGGGGGAACTGCCACAACGCGCAAACGAGCAAATTTAGCGGATCTCGACGACATCGTCCTAAGAAACCGATGCACTTGATGTTCACAACAATTGTGCGTCGACAGAAGTGCCAAGGCGGATTGGCTAAGATAACGTGTAGCGCAACCCTGCGACTGTCATGAGGAGCTCGTTGGCAGACTTCTTGGACTCCTTCTCGGTCGCGAAGAGCGACGCATATACAGGGTTCCGTTCCTTCTCGTGATTCACGGCGGCCTCGGCCTCGTTCACGGCCTGCAACTTGCTCTTGGCTTTCTGGATTACGGGAGGCGGTGCATCGTCCAAGGCCAATGGCGCATCCTCTCGTTTCCGCTTCAGTGGTTTCTCCGTTGCGCGAATGGACTCCAACACGACGGCCGCATCTTCGTCAGACAGAAGCAATGGCCACAGTTCCTTGGACGATTTGATGGGGAAGCCGCACATGAGGCAGTCCTTGGGCTTCACTTCCTTCAGTGCCTTTTCAGACAAGACACACCCGCACTTCTTAAGAACAACGAAGCGATGGGCACCGTTGAACAACTGCAGTGTGATGGGACAGTGAAAGCGATATCGAGTGGCTGCGCGCTTCATGTTGCTCTTCTCTGACGCGAGCTTGGCCTCGGGAGCGGGGTAAAACTTGCAAGTCACCACATCCTTCATGGAACGAATGTACGAAAACTTCTCGGGCAGCGACCGCTCCAGCAATTTTTCGATGAGCCGATCCTTGTTGAACAGATTGCCCAACTTGCACGCGACAATCGGCTCCTGCAGCGGCTCGTCGGTCAATGCACACATCGTCGTGCGCTTCTCACGCAGCGCATCCTGATCTCCTTTTTCGTCCCGCTGCTTTTGGTGGCCATGCCGCATGAACTTGCGCGCCACGGCGATGACTCCTCCATCGTTCCCCATGAGGTCTGGGTTTGAGCAACACCACGTCCCAATGCAACTACTTCTCGGCCATCCGGATAATAATCCGCATGTTTCTCAAACAGGATTGTTCGAGACTCCTTTCCAAAAAATCAAGCGTCTTCCGCATCCAGGTCCACAGGCATGATCATCGTTGGCGGCGTGCCACGTCGGTCACGATAGCTAAGGATATGATTCAACGCACGGTGGTCGCTTGGAATGTGTAGAGGCAACCCCCGAGAAGTCGTGTTTGCTTCCAGTGCGGGTCGCCCTCACCCTCTAGACAAATTTCGACTCGTTCTGCGAATGCACCGCCATGACAAGCGCCAGGTCCAGTTGTGGACGAACGAGCGAACTGATGCACCCATCGACATGACGAAGATATCGAGCGCACTTCAGTTTCGCAAGTCGTGACAGCACCCTCCCTGTTTTCTGCATTGCTAGCCTGCATATCCGACGACGGATTTTCCGACGACGGGTGTCGTGATCGACTCAGCCGATTGGAATTTTCAAATCACTTGCGCCAGTCACAAGTGCTTTTCCATTACAAGAGCCTACTGATCCAAGTGGACGATGGCGCGGATGCAGTCGCCGCTGTGCATGGCATGGAACGCTTCGTTGATTTCGGCGAGAGGGAAGTGATGGGTCACAAACTCGTCGACCTTGACTTCCTTCTTGAGGTACTGTTCGACGAGAGCAGGGACGCCGTCACGACTTTTGTACCCGCCAAAAGCTGATCCCGCCCAGCGACGTCCAGTCACAAGCTGGAAGGGGCGAGTGGCGATTTCGACCCCGCTGGCGGCAACGCCAATGATGCAGCTCTGGCCCCATCCCTTATGGCAGCACTCGAGCGCAGCGCGCATCGTCTCAGCCAAACCAATGCACTCGAACGTGTAATCGAGACCGCCAAAGCCGTCTTCGACTGTCAAGTCGGTCAATACCTGCTGGATGGGTGCCGTGTGGTCCTTGGGGTTGACGCATTCGGTCGCACCAAATTCCTTGGCAATTGCAAACTTCTTGGGGTTGATGTCCACGGCGATGATGCGACGCGCGCCAGCCGCCTTGCATCCCATGATGACCGCCAACCCGACGGCGCCGATACCGAACACGGCCACCGTCGAGTTCGGTTCCACTTGCATCGTGTTGAGCGCAGCACCATAGCCCGTTGTAATCCCGCAGCCCAACAAGCACACCTTGTCCAAGGGAGCAGACTTGTTGATCTTGGCGACAGAGATTTCAGGGAGCACGGTGTATTCAGAGAACGTCGACGTTCCCATGAAATGGTAAATTGTCTGGAGGAACGCTGGATAAGCGAGTGGATGAGAATGGACTGAGCTACCTCTCCATTTCGCTTGCACGTGAAGCGAGAGGTGCCGTTGGGCATCAACCCACGGCCTTGAGTGGAGCGAATGACCGAGCACAAGTTGGTCTTGTTGGACTTGCTATGTCAACATTAGATTCCACTCGCATCAGTGGATGCATTCCCACCAGAACTTGCAATTGCGGCACTGCGGCGTATAGCAAGGGATCACGTGGTCGCCCACTTGAACAGACGTCACGTTCGCACCAATGCTTTCCACTACACCAGCGCCTTCATGACCCATGATGCACGGGAACAACCCTTCGGGATCTTGACCCGAGCGAGTGTACTCGTCAGTATGGCACACTCCCGTCGCCAAGATCTTAATGCGCACTTCTCCTTCCGCAGGAGGGCCCACGATTACGTCTTCCACGACGAAATCCTGCTTGGCGCCCCAGCACACAGCAGCCTTGCACGTAATCGGTTGCGCGGTCATTCTCCTTGAGATGCAAAATCCCTTGTGCAAACTTCCTCGGCATTCTTCGACCGCTCGTTATCCGGACTGCTGTCCCCTATCCGTACGGCAATGAGATCTGACGTTGGTCAGCCAGCCAGCCGGCCACGGCGGCTCAACTGGGAGCTCCAGAAGCGAGCCTCGTCACAAGCATCTCGCGAGTCCAAGATGGAGCTCTCTCACAGTCAGTTTCCCTTTGTACTTGTCGCTCGTGCTGTGACTGCTGTACCTGATTGAAGCTTTGATGGACGAAGTGGTGACCCATCCTCTCAAGAAGCACGATCGCTCCTAGGAGGATGCTAAGACATCCCATCGCGACAGAGTGCAAACAGGACTTCTTGGTTGTGCGCTGCAGAGTTCAAAAAGTATGGGAAGCCCATTGCGCTGTTCACACTAAAAGCCAGCATCGTTTCGGTGGTTACACAACAAGTTGGATCGCGTTGAAATCGTGCCGCGGGGTGTTTGTTCTGCGTGCTTTGTGTCAACGATTTTGATTTCTCCGCCGTGGACAAGATGGCTGTTGTAGGGCTGCGGACGAGCAGAAGGTCGCCCACCAAGCCACTTCAATAAATCATGGGCCATGTGGATGGAGGAAAAAGTTGATCCTCAACGACTTCGCCGACGCTGAGTCGTCTCCAGTTTGGACGAACGGTCCACATGTCCGCAGAGAGCCCAAGCAGCGCATTTTCCTCCCGACCAACGCGCAATGTTCGCCAACCTTCCCACGGCTTCAATGACCACGAAGGCGACTGCCTCGCGAACGGCGCTATAACATCGCTGAAAAGCAAATGTCAGGAGTCTATATTTTGAATCGTATGCATCCACAAACAAGCCATTTGTATTGTCAACAAAACAAATTCTATAAAAAGAACTTAACATTCATAATATTTGTAATTTGAAATGCGTTTGCAGGCCAGCGCCAAGACTTAGCCAAAGCCACTCACTGCCCATCCAGCACCACCACAACATGACCTACGAATGCGAGCGGGTCGAAGGCTCACGATGACGGCGCGCCGGCAACGTCACACCAAGCCCCCAACAGGTTTGGCTCCCTCCATAGCATCCAATCGCGGGTTGCAAAAGAGGCAGTTCGATGCAGGCGGTGTGTCCAAGAATGGCATCGCCATTCCCTGCCGCGCTGAGGTGGCAAGCATTGCATCCCGTATGCAATTCAACTGCCGCGCGACGACCGAGCAATCGCCGCGTTCGTTGATTTGGCGTGACGTGCCGCTTCAAAAACTCGTCCCGTCGAATCGCAATGTTGCCTGCTGGTTCGTGGTCGCCGTCCCACGGCTGTACTTCGAAGTACGGTCACATGGACGCTGACCAGTTCGTATGTCTGTTTTGGTGGCGCTGACAACGCTCTCACCCCTCTCTCGTTGAAACTAGGACTGACGTTGCCATGACGCGGTGCGCTCAAACTGTCCGGGAGCGAGCAATGACACCGTCACCTCCGACAGCCATGACGACTCCTTTCGTCGTGGGCTCCATGCGACGTCGACTTCGTCGCCTCGATTCGGGTCATCGACAAAAATAGCGACGTGACTTGTCAAAGAAAACCAGCGCAGGTCGGCAGGACGTTAAACTCGACCTTGGAAAAACGCACCCTTGGATGGCGCCGAAAAAATGGAAAATAAACGTACTTCTGGATAAAACGCACATGTTTGAAGTTAAAACGGGAATTGCAGTCAGTTTATAACTTCGAAAGGCGAAGCATTACACAGGACCCCGCAACATCAGTGCTGAGCTGACGGCACCCGAGACGGCAGCCCTCCCTGGCCACGTTCGAGTCGTCCTTTTCCCTCGTCCACTTCGTTGCGTCGACGGCCATCCTTGGCGAAATCCAGGGCATGTCCTATGATCACGTCGATGCACAGCAGCAGCACCTCCATGCCATGTCTGCGTACGGCGGCAACGGAGGTAGCTATCCACAACACTACGACCACGTCGCCATGGTCATCCCTTCTCCCTTCGACCCACATCCCAACCACCAACAGCCCCATGCAGGAAGCCACTTGTCTTCATCTACGACCCACAGCGTTACCATGCACCACCCACACGGCATGCACGAGCAACCTAGCCATGCCAAGCACCATCCCAACACCCATATGCACCACCAACATCCTCCGACTCAGCAGCTCGCGTCGTACACGTCCTTCCAGTCCAACAACCCCTACGAATCGACCATGTCGCTCAAACGAAAGTCCCCGATGTTCCAGGGCAACGACCAGTCGCCGTCGCCGTATGCGTTTGTCCAAGCAGCCGCCTCCATGCCAGACACCCACCTTCCTTCGGCTCCAACGCATCATATACCTCCGACATCGCCGCTCGAGTCGTCGTCGGTCTGCGACCTTTGCAAGCACTCGGACCCGATACTTTACATTCCAGACTGTGGCCACACATTCCACTCGCGATGTATTGGCGAGTGGCCGATGGTGACGTGTCCCACGTGCCATGGCGGCGTGCCCAAAGTTGCTGTCGTCCATGTCGACATGCAGACCAAGACGGTCCCGCGCAGTGGCAAGTGGACGAAGCAAGAAGAGAAGTTTGTCAACTTGATCGTGGACGAGTTTGACCATGGGACGTTTCCGCTCGCAAACGGTACCCCCGTCCGCCTCGTCCTCGCCAAGCTCCTCAATTGCTCGCCCATGCGGTTGTCCAAGAAATTTCAAAAGAACGCGCTTGGAAAACGGACGTACCGTGTGCCGAAATCGACCCACGCCGCGCCAAACGGCTCCCGCATTTGCTTTGACGCGGCGACGCACCAGGCGCGGCAGATCGAGTTCTCCGCGTCCGAGCAAGCATTTCGGGAAGAAGTCGTGCTGCTCCAGCGAAAAGACAACAAAATGGACGGCCACATCGAAGTTCGAGACCTCCGCCTGGCTGTTGTCCAGTTTTGGGTGGCCAACTTCCTCAAGTTTGCCCTCTCCGTGGGCCAGCAAGTCGACGGGCTCGACACAACCGAGCCCAAAAAGAAGAAGCAAACCATGCAGAAGCTGCGGGACGGCATGTTTGACCAAGTTCTGTCGTGGGCTGCGTCCGAGAAGAAGGAAGCTGCCGACGGGGCCATGACCCACAGACCGTTGCCTCCTCCCACGTCCCATGAGCCGCCACAGCCATCGACCCCGTGGGATGAAACCTACTTTAAGAGCGAGAGTTTCAAACCCTACGGCCCGATGGACAACGAAAACTACTCTGTCGACGACCCGACTGACCACAACTATGACGAACCCGTGCCGTTCCACAACCACGAGTACAAGCTCCCCCCGCACGCACCTCAACCGGCCTCTCACCACCACCATCCGCATCCTGGACCCATGCAGCACGCCCAGGCGCATCACAACTTGGTGGCATCTTTCGGTCGAGACGACGCAGGTGGCCCCTTGTATGGCGGTGGGTACGGTGGGTCGTACAAGCGCCCCATGCTGCGAGAACATACGCCTGCACCACCTAGCCACCACCAGCAGCAGCGCATGGCACTGACTCCTCTATCGGTCCGAGGCGGCGCCAGTGGTTCGATGCGATCATCCCAGCTCCAAGCAACCAACTCGTACATGCCGGACACAACAATGACCTACGAGCCCGTGGACCACAACAGCTCCAGTGCAGACTTGGATGGACTGTTGATGGGAGGCAGCACGCCATCCCTTCGGCCGCAGCCGCCTCCGTCTCTCCATCAGCTGCAGCTGCACCAAACGCTTCCTCCATCGTCCTCTACCACGTACGACGCAATGGACCCGATGCCAACCAACTCGTCGTGGGACCAAATGCTCGACGACTTCACCGGCATCAACTCCCAGCTCGTCGTTGACCAGGCGCTGAATACAGGGTCGTGGTTATAGCGTCGTCCTTCTTCGCCCACTTAACCTATTAACACTCTTTTTTATTTGGAGGAAAATCGGAGCAATTTCTCCAGCAATTTTTCAATGGGAAAAGCATCGTTACAAGGTGTACATATCCGGATAAAGCGTACGATTTCGCATGATGCTCCTCGACGCCAGTCGTCGGCGCGTCCGCCTGGCGCCACATGCGAGTCGATTCATGTCGCTTTTCGACAAGATGTTCTCGTATGGAAGCGACAGTGCTGCAAAGAAGACGTCTGCAGGTAGCAGCGGGTACCAGCTCGCGTTGCTGGGCTATGTTGCTGGCACGATGTTGCCCAAGGACTCGATGCAACGCATCATGAACAACGATCCAGGGTACCTCATGGGGCATGTACTCGTGGGTGCCAGCGAGTGCTTGTACCCTCGCTTTCATAACGAGAGCAAAGACGCCGTACGTCGTGCAGAAGCGGCGAAGGCGTTGATAGCGTCAGGTACCTCGCGTGAAGCCACGTTGGCGCTCGTTATATTCGTTCTAGGAGCTGCACCGTCCAAGACGGAAACACTGCATGTGCATGCACTTGATGCTTTGGTTGGAGGGCGCTACCGCGAAGCATCCGCCGCGTATGAGATGATCCTCCGACACGACGCCAAGGACCTGCTTGCGATCAAATGCGCCGTCGACATCTACGAGCTTCTTGGGTACCTCGACTCCACCGTTTGGCATGAGATGGCGACGTTCGTGCATTAGAGATGCTCGAAATATGCAGGACACCATCTCGCGCGTGTTACCGTACTGGCAGGCCAGCCACCAAGGGTACAGCCACCTCTTGTCGATGCAAGCGTTTGCCCTTCAAGAGCGCGGCGATTTCGGCGCCGCGGAAGCATTAGCCCATCGATCCATGTCGATGAATGATGAAGATGGCAGTGCATGTTCGTTAGACTGAATGCATTTCGACGTCTCATTCGAGTCTGTAGTCCACGCACTGCTCCATGTGCTTGAGTGCCAAGGCAAGCACCAGGACGGCGCCAGTCTCGCCTTGCGCCATCAAGTACACTTGGCATATCTGCAGCCACGCAAACTAAGCGACGTCTAGGATGCGTGGAGCGACTTTGTTGTGCTAAAATCGCACCTGACCATCCACTGGATGCGATTCCTCATCGAAACAGGCCGGTTTGACCGCGTTGTGGCGTTGCTGAGAAATGACGTGTTCGTTTCGGACGAGGTACAGACCTCTCAATGCCGGCAATCTCTTGGATCACGCGACTGAATGCGCGACGGCGCAGCTGCTGTCGTCGAAAGTGCTCGTCGACATCACCCAAGTGTACTGGCGCCTTCGGTTCGCGGGGTTTGACGTGCCGTTTGTCCTGGAAGAGCTCGATCGCCAATGGAGCGCTGTTGTCAAGGACACAGACACGGTGCCTCTGAGTCCTCTCGCCACCGTGCATGCCCATGTGGGTCACCGTCCTCTGGCCGTTCATCGTCACAATTCGTCTTCTAGAGCGTGTTTTCGTTGGTGCGACCAAGTACTGGCGCTCCTCGAATCACCGGTACACAAGACGCACTCGATCGTGTCATGGCACTTGACGATGGAGAGTTAGAGGCATGGTTTGCATGTGACGTCGAGTCGTTGCATGCAACGTGGGGAACGTCTTCCGCAGTCGAAGGGACTTCCATCGACAGAATCGTCCAATTCAGCCATCGATTGCCAGGTTCGCAAGCACACGTTGTCCCGCGTTCTATCGGAAAGTGCATCATGGAGACACTGACTCGTCGTCATGCAGGCAATGGCGAAGTTCATGTCGTGACAACTCTGCTGGACGCCTTCTCGGCGTATGGAAAGGTGCTTCTTTCGAGTCGGCCGATCTAGTTTATCCGACGGAACTCGACAGGGACAGTACAACGAAGCTGTCAACAAGTTGCTCGCCGTCCGAGGTCACCTGCATGTAAGCGATGGAATCCCTTGGAAAGAATGAGCGATGGCATTGGCGTTGCTAAGCGTCCGTTAGGTCGTTGGCGGTACCCGCGTTGAAGCTGAACTGTTTGAGTGTCTACTCTTCGACTCGTAAGTACAAGCAGTCGATGCCGACTTCCATACACTGACATGTTCAACGTGCCCTGTTCTTGTCGCAGTGCTCGTGCATCGTCACAACTTGACTTGGCCAAACTCATTCTCCACGAACGGTTCGGCAAATGTTGTTTGGTTTGTCCATGTGCTGAGATCGAAGGATCTTGTAGGCTGAATGTAAAGCCCCAAAGCGCTCAGTACTGGAAGTCGTACGGAGACATCACGGAAGACCTCAAGGAAGACGATGTTGTCGACGGAGCGAGGCGCATGAGCTACGTTCTCGGTAGGCGCACGTGCCGCCGCTTCGCGATGCTGACAAGTGCGCAGGCCTGGGCCAAGCAGGGACGAACGCTGCGTAGAAAGGATCGAATTTTGTTTTTTTTCACATGCATTTCACGAAAATAGTCTTGAAATTCTAGTATTACTAGATTTACTAAGTCGATACCGAGGTTCGGCAGCATGCGAGTCGAAGATGCGCTGTACTCGGCGCCACCGACGACTCCAATCAAGTTGGAAGACTTGGAGGATGCCGTGAAGCGGCGCTTCCAGGTTCTAATGGACTTGTATCGAGGAACTCTGTCGTCTTCATCCATCGAGCCACTCCGTGACCTTCATGCGCATTTCGGACTTCGAGTCATCTTTGCGACGATGCCAGAGTTTAATGCATCCATCGAACACACCGACTTGTGTTCCTGGTACATCGATCAAGAAACGAAGCTCTTTTGCCGTCGTGTGATGCGTAGACTCAAGCACAGTAATCCAGCGTCGGTGAGAACTATAGTTCGAGAAACCCTTCGCGCCTTGAACGCATCGTACGAAGAAGACGACGCAAAGCATCTGCTCGTTCCTTTCCAGGACGTACCAAATCTCGTGCGCACCCGCTCTGTACTTCTCCAAGCTGGGCTGTGCCGCATCCCATACATGTCAAACGAAGCGACTGTCGTCGTCGGCCATCATGCGCATCGTTACTTTGCCGCCATGTTGCAAGTTCAAGCCCGTGCTTGTCGTGTGTACAGGGAAGATTTAAAACGCCTGGATCCTGTACGTTCCTTCGTGCTGGCTGCTCTCCGCGACTCCCTTCGCCCTGCTCTGGATCGTCGGCAGCACCATCTTTCCCACCTTCCTCGCGTGAGCTGCGACGACGACTTGCGGGCCGCCGCGCCATTCCTTCCACTGTGCATGCGGTATCTAGCCGACAAACTGCGGCAGAACCACCATCTCAAGTACGACGGACGAAGGCAGCTCGGGTTGTTTCTCAAAGGCGTCGGATTCACCGTCGAGGAGAACTTGCTCTTTTGGCGCGCCGCGTTTCACCCGCTCACGAGCCCCAAAACTTTTTACAAAAAGTACGCGTACAACATTCGGCACAGCTACGGTCTTGTGGGCAGTCGCGTTGTGTACGACCCCATGGCATGCGACACGATCCAGAAGAAGGGGCCGCCGGGCGCCGGCCAGTTCCACGGATGCCCATTTCTCCACTGGGATCGGGCGTTCCTTCGGACGCAGTTGGCGGCGTACGGTGTACCTCGTGCCCGCGACATCGCTGCAACGACGGGTCCCTCTGCCGCGTGCCTCACCCATCTGCGCACGGTGTGTCCTTCTGCGTCGTCCTGGATAGCGCAGGGCGAGCGACTCACGCCAAATAGTTGGTTCGACGTTGCTCGAATGTGTGGTCCCGCAGCCGCCCCGGCGATCGATGCTTCATCGTCCGCAAGCCACGTCCTCGCCACAACATCCCCTGGCTCCGACAACGATGTGGACGAGTGATGCGCCAAAACACACAAATTCACCGTGAAAAACAACTTGTTTCACGATCTAAAGTGGCGATTGCTTATGGTGCGATCGACCTGTTCCGCCGACTCCCTCACGACCCCCGGCGGCACGTCCACGTACTGCGACAACATGTCGACGACGAACTCGAGGGGACCGTGCCATGCTGCAAGGCCCGAATTGCGCATGGAGTGGTAGTAAATCGGGTAAAAGTACGTGCCGTCGTCCTCTGTCCCATCCGTGCGGCCATCCACTCGATCGCTCGATCCTCCATCCTGCACCCACCGCCCAGTGGTTGGCTGCGGTCTCCCGCCGTCGTAATGCGGCGCAAATGCTACGACCGGATGGACTCCGTACGTCGTTTCCACGTTAGCCATGTCGCGGCTGACGCGGTCCAAGGCTTCCCGGTGGGATTCCAGTACGACAGGCAGCTTGGACTTGGTGCTGAGGCTGCGCTGGCACATGTCAACGAACGCTGGGATTTGGTGGCGTAGGATGGGCGTAGGGTCGTCTGGAAAGCACGTCACTAGAGCGCCGCTCTCCCCTCGTGCAGTCGTTGACACGTGCGTCGACAAAGTGACGAGGGTGCGGCTCGCCCGCGTCGTGGGAGACATGGGCGTCTGGCTCGGGTGACTCGCTCGAATGGGGTGATGGCTTTGATTGTACTGCCACACGTTCCACCCACGCGTCATCTTGATGGCGGCGACCATGACCCCAACGAAATCGATTTCGCATCGGACGTAACGATGGGCCATCTGCAGCTCATCGACTACTTCTGCCGTTGCGTGGAGGTAATACTCGGCCATCAACCGGACGTGGTTGAGCCTCACCGTGTCAGGAAACTGGAACGACCGGCACAAGTTCAACGCGGCGACGCCATGGTTAAAGGGCGGCAGCTTCAGGTCGAGGTGGTGGTGCAAGTAATTGGCGTTCTCTGCCACGATGGATGCGCAGATCGTGTTTTGTTTCTTTCTCGTGTCGAAGTACCCTCGGACGGGATACACGCTGGCTTGGAGATCTGCCGGTAGTTGCGCGAGAAGGTTCGCGTACGGAACCTGGCCCGTGTGCACCCAAAAGAAGATGTCGCTCGTGAGTACGCCGAGCTGGCGCGAGCGGCATGCCAAATAGAGTAGACCAAGGAGGTGTCGGTAGGTGAACTTTGCGAACAATCGAAAGTCCATGGTGCTCTTGAGATGCAAGTTCCACTCGGTCTCGTACCCGCTGTCTTCAAGTTGCTGTCTACACAACGTCGTTGAGATGTGGGACACGATGGAAAACGTACAAGTCTTCGGGAGATCCGCTGTAATCGAGAAAGACATTGAGAAGCGGACGAGATGCCGACACTTCCCACATGCGCAAGAAGTGGAACCACAACGACTTGACCGTCGCTGGTAACTCTGGGTCGTGAACGAGCTGCGCCAGCGCTTGGGCTTGAATGTGCAGCATTCGTTGCACGACATGTAGACAGTTGTCGAGTGTGATGAGCTGTCGCTTTCGCTTGAGCTTGGCCTTCTTGGGGTCTTTCGGCCCACCTCTGTGAATTCGCTTCGGGCGAGCTCCACCCTTCGAATACGCGTCATCTTCATCTTGCGTCTCATTGCGGCTCTGCTGGAAACTCTGCGTCCCGCAGAGGTTGCACACGCTCTCGCCCAGGTCATTGCTGGAGAAGTTTCGTTCGCCCTCCGCGCCGCATGTCCGGCACTGCAGCACCGAGTCCATCGCAAATGGTGTTGCCGGGTTTTCAGATCCGGTTGGTGGCCCAGAATATCCGGATAATTGCCTCGACCAACAGAAATTCCATGGACATTTCATATTTGTGCAATTTATGTCGCCACGTTGTCGGCGGCCGCCTTGGTCATGCGGCACACCCGAATGGAGCCACGGTTGTCGTACAAAAAGGCGTGCGGCATCTTGGATATCGCTGCCGCCGTCAGGTCTTCATACTCGATCTTGTGGAGGTGGAGCTGGTCCAGGAAGGCATCGAATGTGTCTTGATTGCGGAGGGTGGACGCAAAGATCGCCGACTTGGTCTTGCCTGCATCCAGGAACGTGGCGAGCACATGGACCATGGCCGGAAAGGCGGCGACGTCGTACACGCAATCAGCAGCGATAAGTATATCCCATGGCGCGTCCATCCACTTCCAAGTCGTCCAGTCCACCATCATCGCGTCGACTTGGGGGCACTGCAGCCGGCTCGCATTAACCTCGATATTGTACCGAAGATTTTGCATCACGACGGGGGCGTAGTCTGTCAGAACGACGGCCGACGCGACGGAAGGAAGACTTGCCAGCACTAAACCAGTAAACCCGACGCCGGCACCCAGCTCCATGACTCGTTGTCCTCGGAAAAAATCGGGGTGGGAAAGGACGAATTCTGCAAGGAAGAACCCAGCTTCCCACAGCTTCATACCGACTTCGTTGTGCGCGGCGGCAACTCGGCACGTGATGATGCTGTCGCCATTCGGAGCGTCATGGGAGGATCGAGGTATCCGATATGTGACATGGTGCAATTCTTCTAGGTCCATAGTACCGATCGAAATGTTTTTGTGGCTGACGCTAGGAAGGATTCCTTCCATCAACGCGTCCGACACATCGCCACCGTGGCGCTCGACTTCTACACAGCGGCATGAGGAGAGAGACACATTGAAATATCAGCGCGGTGACCTTGGATGTATATCTTAAGTAGGCGGAACGTGTAGCTTTGCTTGGGTGGGTAGTCATCCGCAATCGAGTCTTGAATCACATGTGCCATGAAGCGGTCCTGCTCCAGTGTCGCAACATGAGAGCGCTGTACGCTTTCGCCAACTTTACCTGGAAGTCGACGGTCAAGTAGCTCGGCGACGTCTTCAATGATTGCATCAACAGATCCATGGGAGCCATGGACCGATACAGATCCAGGACGATTCGCATCGCGGCGTCCATGTTCGCGCGCTCGCGATGTCCTGATGTCAATTTGTCAACTTCCTAAAATGAAGGAATTAGTTTCGGATATCCTTGGGCAACGATAGGTTGACAGGCAACTATTTCAGCCAATCCAATGTCCTTATGCCACAATTTTAACCAATCAGGAATCCTCTCCACTCCTCACCACAATTTATTCACTTCAGCATTTGCCATCACCCCACACCACTCATGTCGGAACCCAAGTTCGTCCTCGTCAAGACCGCCAAGTACTCCGTGCTGCACCCGACCAAGGGCGCCAAGCCCATGAAGGCTGCCGTTGTGGCTACGCCTGCCAAGGCCGCCGCCAAGCCTTCCACCCCTAAGGCTGCCGCCAAGCCTTCGACTCCTAAGGCGAAGAAGCCTGCCGATGACGATGACGACGACTTGTTCGGCGATGACGATGATGATGAAGAAGCCGAAGCTGCCGCCAAGGAAGCTGCCAAGAAGCGCGCGGAAGCCGCCAAGGCTGGCAAGAAGGAAAAGGCTAAGCCCGTCGAACGCTCGCAAGTCGTGCTTGAAGTCAAGCCTTGGGAAGCCGAAACCGACTTGGTCGAATTGGCCGGCAAGATCAAGGCTCTTGAGATTAACGGTTTGAACTGGGGTGAAGGCCACAAGTTGGTCCCCGTTGCGTTCGGCATCAAGAAGCTGCTCATTCAATGCATCATCGTTGACGACTTGGTGCTCTTGGACGATATCACGGAAGCCATTGAAGCTTTCGAAGACTACGTACAATCCGTCGATGTGGCCTCCATGAACAAGGTCTAAGTTCAAACAAATTCACACGTATGGTAATTATTGCAACTTGGTCTCTTAAGCCCAACTCAACCCCATAGCACACATCTTCCTTGAGCTCTCAGATCCCGCGCTCGACCTTGAACGACCCCTTCGTTGCTTTGGTCTTGGCTGTGTCGACATCTTTAATGTCTATCGGGACTTCCTCCTTTCCGACCACCGGTCTAGGCGGCCGCCTGTGTCCAGCTGCTTTTTCCACCGCTTCGGCATCATGGTCCACCCCATTTGCAGTATATTGGACTTGCACAACAATGCATACCATCCACAAGAGCAACGTCGCGGCGAAGTAGGCCCACCATGCCCCCGGCATGGCCACTTTGGCATCCCCAGCACCGTTCCTCAGTGCCAGCAGCAGCGATTGGATGTTGGCTGGCGTCGGGTACTGCCCGATGAAGTTGCCAGCGCCAAGCACGATGAAGAAGCTGCCAAGAAAGGACGTGCATAAGATCACGACGGGCTTCTCTTCGAAAAACGCAACGAGGCCAAGAAGCACACCGAATGACGCCATCGAGATGAACATGGGAATCTCGGGGCGGGCGGCATTGAGCTGGATAAAGAAGATCGACCCGAGGAACGCGCCAAAGCCGATGCCCGCCAATACACCCATCGCAGCAATGCCAAAGCGGTACAAGTAGAGCGCGAGGAGCGCGACGAGAATCGCGCCAACGATAGACAGCACCAATGATCCAGCGACAACCCACGACTCTCCCTGGAATGCTTGGGTGCCAATGTCAAAAAAGACCACGAGACCTACAGTAAACCCCGCGGCGAAGAACCCCGCCCGGACGAAGCGATAGCCGAATATCCCCAGCATGACGCCGCCGAGAATCGAAATACCATACACGATCGCAGGCGCAACTGCTCCGAGTGAAGAACGCGATGACAGAGCGGAAAGTTCGTCGGTCGCGTTCGACGACAAGTAAGCCGCCGACGCGGACTCAGACAATGGCGGCAGCCCCGGTGCAAAGTCGGACGTCAGCATGAACAAACTCAGCGCTGCAACGGCAGCTATTGCGATGAGAGTTGTGCCCATCGATGCCAATCGACGCGCTTGAGGGGAGAGCAAGATGGATGGAGATAGGACGCGCTTCCTCACGTTCGATGGACCCAGGAGTAGCTCATCGCTGGCCCCGCTTGGGATGTACATGGACACGGATCCAATCTTGTCGGCGCGACCCTTTGATGGCAAATGGGGCGGTTACACGATGGAAATACGGATAAGATTTATGATTTATCCGGAGAGTACACTCATTCAAAGCCGCTTTTGGCGGGGAGTCGTCGGCAAGGGGGCCGACGGAAGAAGAGAATTGGCTGAAGATGGCACAGGTGCCGCTGCGAGCGAAGATGCCGTGATGTCCCTTAGACCAAGCGCGCGACGGATAGAAGGTTGGCGCAGGGCCATTGTTTGGGCAAATGAGCACCACGATGACGCGAGCCAGTAGAAGAAGATGCCCTAGGAAGACTCAACCCGCATCATGCACACGAATCTACGTAGCTTCTCACGTACTTGCGGCATCTGACAAATGAATGGGAACGACAGAAGTGGAATGTACTGGAACTTGTCTTTGAGGGCTTGGATCAGCTTCACCTTGGACGTCCCCATCAACTGCATCGACCACAGCACATGAGTCCGTTGCCTCTTACCAAACGTCGACGTACCTCAAAATTTAAGTACGTGCACCCCACTGCCAGCGCCGGCAAAATGAGCGTGCCGTCGGCCTCGACAAGATTCTGAAACATCCAGACTCCACCGGTATCGAGTCCCTCCACCCTTCCTGACCGTACGAGCTCGCGGGTGCTGTACGCCATGAGAAGAAACGTCGGGATTTGAAGCAGCGGAGTCGCCACACACTTGACGGGGTGAGTCTGGTACTTTTCCCACGTCAACTACAAGGACAATCGAAGGCGCCATGTCATGCCCAAGAAGGACCGATGTGGAAAATGACCTTGACTCCTTTGTACATCAGTTGGAAAGCTTCTACTTGCTTCTGAGGGATAGCGGGTGGCTAGACAGCAAGATGAACTTGATAGCTCGCACGTCGGGGATACATACCAGGAACATGCGGGCATAAAGGTAAGATTTCCACACTTCTCGCATTTCCTTGGACGCATTCGCCATGCTACGTTGCATTCATGTGAGCATCATGCCGATTGCTCGCATCAAAAATACCGCTCTGTGGCCTTGATTTGGTACACCATCAGTGGAAACAGCGTGCCACGAACTGCAATCGCGGTGACCTGCCCCATGCCACGGTTCAGCTGTGATGGGAGATTATCAAGAGGACATACACCGAACGTCGCCCACCACGGCAATCCCGTAGTTACATGAACTGCTTCGATGAGTTTCTGCGCCGCGTCCACCAACACCCAGGGGTCGTCCACAGGGACTGCAGGGTCTACAATGCCATCATCATGACACGATGGTAGTCACGCCAAGTGTACTCAAAGAGGGAAGCGCCGGTACTGCGCCTTCAACGGGCATATTTCCGACACTACTCGCCGACTGGGACGAGAATCGCATCGCATGGCGCACCGAGAGCGCCGACACCGCCGGTCGCCTCGTCAGATGGCGCAACATCGATGTCCTTGACGCGCGTTTCGGCAAGTTGTCAAATGTCCGCCTGACGTCGGGTTTTTTTCTCAAAAACCAGGGTTTAGCTCAAATACCCGATGCAGTGTCGACGGCGGACCGGACCAATCAGGGAATGGTTGGTTCCCATTTTTGAAGCGCGAGTTCGACTCGCATTGCGAAACGAGCCATGTCGTCGCTCCGGAACGCCGTCAAGCGGCGCGAACACAAGGAGCGGTCGCAGCCCCAAGACCGGAAGAAGCTCGGGATCCTCGAAAAGCACAAGGACTATGTGCGACGCGCGCAGGACTTTCACTCGAAGGAGAAGCGCCTCAAGTCGATGCAGCTCAAAGCGGCGTTCCGCAACCCGGACGAGTTCTACTTCTCCATGAACCAAGCGCAGACAGTTGACGGGCAGCACGTGTCGACAAACAACCACCGCGATAAACTGTCCGCCGAAGTGTTAAAAGTTATGAAGACGCAGGATGCCGCTTATCTCCACATGAAACGCAGTGTGGACTCGTCCAAGGCCGACAAGTTGCGAGCCACGGCGCACTTTATCGACGTGGAGAAGCCCAACACACACAAAGTATTCGTGGACGACGCAGATGACGTGCGCAAATTCGATGTCGCCGCCCACTTCGACACAGTGCCCGCCCTCGTGTCCCGCGCGTCCAACCGGCTGCGGAAGCGTGACTTGGCGCAGATCCAGCTGGAGCCGCCGACCGCGTCCGCTGTCAACACGTACACCGAGCTGTCGAATCGCATCGATCGCGCCGACAAGCTCAACCGCATGCGACAGCATTTGGATCTCGAGCGCGCGGTGCAGGCCAAAGGCAAAAAGTTCAAGGTCGCGGACGGTGTCAACGGGGCGCCGCCCGTGTACAAGTGGAAGCGCGTGCGCACGAAATAAATAATACCGACACACTTTATTGCACACCCTGCTCACACGACACATTACGATGACCCTCCCCTCTGCGTGGACGTTGTAGATTAAGCTTCATTGACAGTAGCCGCGGCGACGTTCCCCGCGGACGACGACGGCGGACTCCTCGACGGTGGCGGAGGTGGCGGCAAAAATGCTGACGGACCCGGCAGGTATGCGTTCTCGGTCAAGTCCAATTCAGGATGAAACGTCGCGATGTCTTCCATGAGGAGCGACACGAGCGCGTCCCGCGTGAGCTTGTCGTCGGGGATGTCAAACCCAAAGTCGAACGGCGGCGATACGACCAAGTCGGCGGCATCGAAAAACGCTTCCAGGTACGGGTGGTGTAGTGCATCGAGAACGGAGATGCGTTTCGCCGGGTTAAACACGAGCATTTGTCGCAGGAGGTCAATCGCCTGCGACGACAAAACGGGTCAGCGGAGCTATCTGTGACGTGGAATATGCATGACCGTACTTGTTCGTTCGCGGCCGGGAACACGTCCTCAAACTTGCTCGGTTTGTAAATAGGGAGTTTGGTCAGAAATCGCTGGGCCTTGGCGTTCTTGACAAACTCGACTTCGTCAACTTTTGGCGTCCCCATAAACTTGATGATCAACTTGAGCTGATGGATGTAGTCGTTGCCAGGAAAGAGCGGTTCCCGCTGAATCATTTCGGCCAGAATGCACCCCACCGCCCTTGCAACCACCCCGTCACCGTGGGTACGGGGCCATTCAAACGGACATGGTTGCTTACCACATGTCCACGGCCTCGGTGTACTGCAAGCAATTCAGCATGATTTCAGGCGCGCGATACCACCTTGTGACCACGTATTCTGTCAACTCTATGTTCTCTGGGAACCCTCCACGGGCCAGTCCAAAGTCGCAGATCTAGGTGAAAAATGAGTCATGGTTTCACAGCCCAAGCACGTTCGCATAATGCTTACTTTGAGGTCGCAGTTGGAGTTGAGCAGGATGTTGGACGGCTTCATGTCTCGATGGATGACGCCTTCGTACACAACGTACACATGCATGACCATCCTGGCATGCCAGAGCCATGGGGAGATTCGTACCGGCCGAGTGAATGTGGTGCAGAGCGCACAGAATTTGATACAAAAAGTACTTGACGTGGTCGTCAGACATGGGCTGCATGCTGTAAATTACTTGATGCAAGTCCGTTTCCTAGCCTTGCGCGCTCAAGCAGGCCATCGACTTGGGATGCAAAGCAATGCGAAACCATGGCTGATCGCACTCGAAAACGTACCATGAGCTCGGCAATAATGTACATGTCGTCGAAGGCGGCGCGGGAAGGCGGTGGCAGCAAATCCAGGAGCCGTGTGATATTTTTGTGGTTAAAATGGCCCAGTAACCTCGTTTCACGGAGGATGCGCTGCCAAGTCATGAGTAGAGCATACGCATGGAAGAAATGTCACCAACCTTTGCATCGACGAGGTCGTCAAAAATATTGGAGATCTTCTTGATCGCGACGCTCTCCCCCGACTCGTCGTTGGTGGCTGATATGACGGCGCCGTACGCGCCAGTTCCAATCGGCTTGATCAATTTGTACTTGACGTCCAATGTGAAGACTTGGCCACTCGCGCTGAACGAATGCACGGCACGCACAGCTGTGCTGGACAAGCCTGGTGCGACCCTTGGCACTAATTGCACAGCTGACGTGTCATGCAAAACAAAGAGGACACAGACAGGTAGAGAAGCCGTTACCTTTGCGAAAGAAGCGATCGCCCAGTAAAGATGTCGTCTGTCGGGTGCGGAGCTTCTCGGGCGACGACTGCCTTGACGAAAAGCACGTCGGTGAAGCGCCCACAAGGTCGCTGTGGGATGAAGCGCCTGGATACGCTGGTTTGGATTCGTCGTCATCACCAAAATCTTGGTTGTCCCCCGCATCGTCGTCGTTGTTGTTGTCCTCATGTGTCTCTGGGAAAGCATTGCTGTCGTTGTCGTAATTGTTGTTGCAGTCATTGTCATCAACATCTCCACACATCGGCTCGTTCCGCAGTTCGTCTTCAAGCATGGTCGCCGCGGCAAACGCAGCTGTCATCGAGTCTTCGTTCGATTGAGCGAGTCGACCGCCACTGTCATCGGTGGCTGTTGCTTTCTTTGGGCTCCGACTCGATCGGGATCCTGATGTTCCTATTGAGAGCTCGGGCTGTGGAGGATGGGGCAGAGCCGGCTTGCCCAGCTGGCTCAGTTCAAAAATCGCTGTCTCGAGTGCACAAATCCATTGCTCCAAGCTTCGAATGGTCGGCGTCGCAAAGTGCACGCACTGGTTCGCCACGGGTCGTAACAGTTCGAACTTGTGCACGACCGGCCCCATCGATTCGCAGTCGCTCACGTCGCGCACAATGTCATGCTGCGACAGCACAATCTCCCCAAGTAATATGAGATCTGATTGGCTTTTGTACTGGCATAGCGACCAAGTGTCGGACCGCAAGATGCAATAGCACGGCTACGATAAACATCAGGACGCTTCAGCGCATATGATGATGCGCACCTTGCTAGAGAAGTACTTGCTCGTGGACAATTTCGTCAATACGCCTTCCATGACAACGTCGTCCCCTGAAAATTGCATGGGCGAGTCTAGATTGCTCGGTGCATCGCGTTTAAATAACCGTGATATGGACGTCTTGTGGCGCGTTTGGTATACTCGTCGCGGCACCGCACCACCACCTATGCTGCCGCTATTGCCGACATAATCAGGGATCGACGCCTGGCAATACTTGCTACTCCGACTCGACGACGTCCGACCAGACACACTTGTCATGGTGCGGGGAGCCTGATCTGTTGTGGGCGGCCCTTACCTCGCGTGAATCCTGTAACGGACACTTGTTACCCTTCGAACAATTCAACCGTCGAAACCACTTGGTTTCAGTATACTCGATGGCCTTCCATCGATATTGGATCTTTCCACCTTTCGCTATTCGGACAAAATGTTGGAATATCCGGATGTGTTCACAGTGGCGTCGCGCATACCAAGACCATGGACACGCCCTGCCGCGTCGTGTGCGAGGGAGTAGGAGAATCCAACGAAATGGCGCCGCGCTCGATGCTATTCCTTGGAGATCGGAGCTAGGGTGCGCGTGTGATATATCAAAACGATGAAAGGTTTCGTACGTGAGGATTGGTGAGCTATAAATAGCACCTTGTTCCCGTCTTCGCATGCTGGTTTGACATGGACCCAAGTTTGTCGCAGGCGGCTCAGTCGCGCGGCGTGGGTGGTCGACTTCACAGCGACGTGCGAGATCCGCAAGTGGAGGAGATGGCATTACCAAGCGTGGGGTACACAAAGGATCGATACGACCCAGATCACCCCGACGCGGACTGGGGTGGGGTTGTCAACCGAACGTTTAAGAAGCGAACCTTCCAGGACCATGTACCGACTCGAAGTGTATGTTGGCAGTGCCTTGCCAGGGCCAGTATTTACTCAAGTTTGGCTTGAGTAGCACCTCACACCGTCCAAGGGTGGGCTCTTTCCAGCCATCGACGCACCTACCACCCTCCGGACAACTAGCAAACGCATTTACGACAGAGACATCAAATTTGTCAGCAACGACGCGGTACGTACCCGCGGCACGATACCTTCGCTACCTCAAACAATTCATGGTTGTGCTTGAACACTAGGATGCGAGGGACACGCCATTCCGTACTGGGGTTCATCAAGTTAGTGAATTCAACCGATTGCCCAGCTCATGCCAAACTCAAGATGGCGTAGGTCGGACCAGGTGGCCGACATGATTGCTCGGACTGGAAGACATCGTACGCGGCGCAATCGAACCACAATCAAGGAAGTCATGAGGAAAAAAATGCACCTGGCAAAGTCAAGTTGCTTGGGCACGACTCGCATCGCCGGCAATTGCAACCACTGGTACTCCGAACATTTCTTACATGGCATGGATGGTCACAATTCTCGAAAAGTTCGAAGTACAAAACAAAAATCGGAGCGACGTCTTGCCGAAACTACCGACAGTACGTGTTTCACCACCCCCTTGCATTATATGCGTATACCGTTTTTCGGTCCTTTGACATGTGTCTTCATAGGAGCCTTCATCTCGAAATTCTTCAACAATGAAGGTGGAGCCACGACGAGGAATGTGCTTTCTGTCGGGCATTGGGAAGTCGTTAGCTTCGTTCGACACGCTTCAGGACATCAAGTAGCATTGTCATGTCACTTACTTGTGCTCAATTATCCGATGTAGACGCCCCACGCCCCATATTCAGTCTGGCTTCGACAACCCGGCGGACAAGACGCTCTTGGTGGAGAACCAGTACGTTCCGTTAATCATGCGCGGCTGGTCCCATGGAAGGGCTTCATTAGTCACAATGTTCTTCTGGGCTACACGGGTCAGCGCCGTGACAAGTGACGGCATTCCGTGTCGGCGACGGACGTTGGCATGTCGGTGGAATGCGGTGCGTGAAATTTGAAATGGCGCGCCGACAACATCCGGTTAAATTATTCGGCAAATAAAATAAGCAGAAATTTTTGGATTCCCCAATATTCCATTCAGTGGCGGTCGACGAAGTGGACGGGATGACGACGACAGCGGCAGGCAACAACATCGCGGACCGATTGATCGGTGCGCGCAACGAGCGAGGCATACCTTCGGCTCTGTTTGTCGAGGATGTCGTGAAGTTTGTCGGAGCCGATCCGGTGGAAGGCATCATTGGTGCGTTGCAGCAGCTTTTCAGCAAATATAAATTCATGGAAACGAACTTGACCAAGACGAAGCAATCTCTCAAGGTGAAGATCCCCGACACAAAGAAGGATTTGGCGATGCTGGAGCACTTGATTTCCCAGCGAGGCAAGGACGAGAACATCGAGACACACTTTAGCCTGGCCGACAATGTGTTTGCCAAAGCCACGATTGACGCGCAAGTGCAAACGGTGTGCATATGGCTGGGGGCGAACGTCATGGTCGAATACTCGTTCGACGAAGCATTGTCGTTGCTGAAGAACAACCTCCACACTGCCGAGCAACGTCTGGAGCAAATTGAGTCGGACCTTGGTTTCCTACGTGACCAAATCATCACGACCGAAGTCAACATGGCGCGCATCTTTAACCATGACGTCCGGCGTCGACGACAAGAAAAGCTGCAAGTGAAGGCATAAGGTCATCACCCGAACCGACTAAGTGAGTAGTTGACCTTTGGTGTTCTCCTGATTGGCTTGTCGTTGCATGCGCATTCAGCCATGTCATGTACAGGCTTGATTCCAAAGCCGCCAGTCGAGCACACGACGCCTCTAACGCGTTTCTTGTAATCCTGGAACGCCCAGTCAACGCGAACGATGCCTTTCGAACGACTCGATGGCATCTTTTTGCTTGGGCGTTTGGCGAACCGCACAAACGCTTTACGAATACAGGTCCAAGCACGTTGTCCCGTTCACGGATCATGCGGACTTCCTCGTCGAGTTGAATGGGAATGCCGCATCGAGAGAGGTGCTCGATGAGATACCCAAATGACGTGCTAGCTGGCATGCACGAGAAAGAGCCATCGAATGCGGCGTTTGCATCGTGGTTGCAGGAACAGCATGTAACTGCGATCGGGGTATAAATACCTCGAGCTTCGCATCGCCGACGAGCATCGCCATGTCGTATCGGCTTATCGAAGCGAGGTTCCAAATCTTGGACGAGGCCGTGGCACGTCTCGAGAGGTCCAAGAGTACGAAACTGAACGCATCTGCACGACTGCGCGGCGCCGTGCGCATCAACCCGCAGGATGTCGCGACGTGGATGAAGCCCAATCGTCCACGGTCAAGTTCGTGTGCCGCAGCCCCGCCGTCCTCCGAGAGCACTCCAAGCACCGCCACAACATCTGGAGGCGACTGCTCGGCGCCGAGCTACAATCAAACGTCGCACGACGTGCACTTGCACCTTCGTCGAAGTACCCTCCTCAGTCGCCAGGCCAAGCGGGAGATTCATCCGCTCATCGTCCGTCCGGCCCCGGCCACGCATGACTGGGGACATCCTCATCAAGAAAACTACCAGCACATCCAAGAAAACGACGTCATGGTCGACCCAAAGGAGGCCATGGTGCATCGCGCCGCCCACGACACGTGGGAGGTACGTCCTCCTAACTCTTCCCGTTTGAATTCTTACGCGTTCTTGCGACTGGAAGCATATCAACCAAGACATTCACGCGTCGACTGGGATCGACGTGTTCGCTGCAACGACATCTCCAGTACGTCGACTGGCCCATCTCGTCAAACGGGTGGTGGTCGACGACTGCTAACATTTGAGCCATCATAGACCCGTCACGTCAAAGCTGCCCCCGCGGCGAGCCCACCAACGCGGCAACCGACATCGGCAGCGTTGGCTACGCCTGCGCTTCCCCGCAGCCCCATGTCGGCTCGCACCAGACGTAGGGTATCGAGACGGTGGAGTGTTTTGTGACAGTGCTTGGCTAGGCAATCCAGCCGACGGTATCGACGGCCACGACGAACACTCGGACGATGAAGGTCACGCGTACACTGGACAGAGGACTCAACCAGGCAACAACAACTCCGGGCTGCCACGGCACCAACACCGTTCGCCGACGCGCGCGCGAGGCCGCCTAGTCAGTCAATCGCGGATCGTGCAGCCACCATCGACTCCTCGAGACTGGTTCAGTCGGCATGAACCTCAAAAGACCGCCGCAGCATGTGCAGAAATGCCGCATAGCAACCGGCGTCGCCGCGACACCAAACTCCGACGCCAGACTGGCACGTCACCCAGCAGCGCCCCACCGCACCCTCCTCGAGGCAGCGACGACCCAGCATACTACTACTTGGAGATTCGCCTCGAGCATGCCACGTCGCTGGCTGGGTGGACCTTCCGCGTGATCGTGACGGATACGACGCATCCGTTGCAGCCCGTCGCACTCTTCAACCACATGCAGGTGAGGGCACTTGAACTCATTGCAGTGTTCTCACGCCGAGTCGGCGGCGGCAGTGCGACACCTCCAACTGCATCGTGTTTAACAAACCGCCGCCGACAGCGGCGGGAAAGAAAACCAAGAACTATCCTGCATCGACAGAGCCCATGCTTCGAGCCACCATCTTCGACCCGATGCGATACTTCGACCATGTTTGCCGGCCGGGCGACGTACGCCGGCAACGCTCTTCGACCTTGTCCGCCCTCATCGTGGTGTTTGCTCTTAGCTCTACGGTCACGCGCTGCGCATTCAAGTCGTGTCCGAGTGGCCAGTACAAAAGACAATCGTCGACACCATGGTCCACTTCACCGACACCCACAACGGTGGGCGGAAACTTGCCGCGTTATGCTAGATGGTGTCTGAATCCGGTCATGGCGAGCAGGGCCAACACTGTCGGCGGAAGAGCTCCTACACACGCTCCATGGGAACAAGCCTCAACCCATCGTTGTCGACGACGGCGCTCCCACCGAAGCTCCACCGAGCACACACGACATGAGCGAGTACATCTATCGCAATCACTTCGAAGCGGTCTACGGGTACGCAACCGTACAAACCAAATGACGTGCCTTGCAGACGTGATGCCTAACGACGGGCGTTGCTCAGCACCGACACAACGGAGAACTCGTCCAAGACCCCGTTGCCCGAAAAAGTTGTGCCGTACGTGTTGCATGTGTCGAAACGTCTCGACATGCGGCATCAAGTGATTGCATGTCCTTGTGTTTGAATGAACAGCGACAAGAAACCTGCCACCGTGCCAGTAATCCATGCCAACGACATGGAAGCAAAGAAGCGAGAGCTTCAGCGCATTCGTGAAACGATGATGGTACGTTTGACGAGAGGCACCACATATCGGCACGACACCTACACGTAGGACGACATGCTTCGCGAGCAACAGCGCCTTGCGTCCTTCCGTTGATCCCATCTCGTCTTTCCCCACCTGTACATGCACTTCCATGTGCTTTTCCATCGAACATGCTTCTCTCCAACGTATTCGCGCCACAATGGTCAAAACAAATAAACCCGGTAAATGAAAAATGGGTTTTTGACTCCGCCCCCGGTAAATAACTACTCAGCCATCTCCTCGCCATTATAATTTGTCGGGACGCTCGTCCAAACCATCAAGCTTATGGCCATGCTCCTCGATCACCCATGTGTACATGGTGTACCCAGTCGAACTCGATAGAAATCGGTTTGTGCATCGTGGGAGATAATACCGGTTTTCCGGCATAAAACCGGTATTTGACCGGCGCGTTTTAGTTCATTTTTTGAATTTTTGAACACGGTTTTCGACATAGATCATTGGCCAAATATACGTCGTGCCCTGCCCACGTCACGTCGTCCGGAGGCTTCTGTCGCATGGAAGAGTGGCGAACGGAACAATATTATCTATAAGCGAGGTACGCGTCGATGTGGACCGCGGTAATGTGATTGACGCACCACCCGACTCGGCTGTAGCACGCCCCTAACATCGGCACATGAGCAACAAGATGAAACCTGCTCTCGAAATCCTTCTCGAATGTGAACGCGAACAAATGGCGCAACGACAGGAAATGGAGGACATGATGCAGCACTCCGATCTCTTGCGAAGCATCAGCAACGTCCATTCGTCAGCACAAGACACTGCCGCGGCACATGCTGACCACGACCATCGCGGCGGCGGTCCAGCCAACCACAAACCACTGTCCAGTGGTACATTACCTCCGCCGGAAAAAAAGCGGCGCCTCGACAATATATATCCCCATCAGTTGCAGCAACATCCTTCTCCTGCGCCAGGTCCATCCACGTCGGGCTCGATCGCGTCAACTCCTGGCCATACCCCCACCAGCCTGACCGACGGCACCTCGTCCGGGCCATCTCCTGTAATGACGCCCGTCATGCCGAAGAAGGCATGCAATTGTAAAAAATCCAACTGCCTCAAACTGTACTGCGAGTGCTTTCAACAAGGGTCGATGTGCGGCAGCGAGTGCAACTGCCAAGGCTGCCACAATAGTGCCGTACGTTTGGCCGAACGCTCCCTCGCGTTTGACGTTGTCATGGCGATAGAACTTTGAAAATCAGCGGCAGCGCGCGATCCGTGTGGTACTCGAGCGCAACCCCGTCGCCTTCCTTCCCAAGGTGTCCACAGGGTGCGAAGACTCGAATCTCCCTTCCTGACTGAAACCACTTTAACTGTAGCACAAACGCAGTCGCGACGACCAAGTACTTTCGCGGGTGTCGATGTCGCCGCAGTGGATGCTTGAAGAAGTATTGCGAATGCTTTCAAGCTGGCGTCAAGTGCGGCACGCTGTGTCGCTGCCAGGTATGTCCGTCCAACTCTCCTCGGCTCGTCGTGTTGTTGCGGTCTAGTGCGTGCGCGCCCATCGTTAATTTGCCCCGAGTTATTGCGCACCATTGCTTCTCACCTATTCTCGTACAGATGTGCAAGAACTGCAGCCCCGATGGAGCCACGGACCCCCATCATCACCAACTTGCCGACCAGGTTGTCGCAATCGGTCCATTCGCATGCCATGTACTAAAAAGGCGAGCACCTCTAGGTTGGCACCCCTCGCGGAGCGGATCACGCTTCGTCATCGGCAGCGTCCGAAGCCTCGCCGTCCCGTCGATCGACTCCAACCATGCCACTGCCCGTCTTGCCGTCGTGCGTGATGAAGACATCGAGACATCATGCCCCCACCTCCAACAAACGGAAAATGCTCTCCTTCGACTCGCATTCAAAGTACTCGTACATGAAAAGCATGCCCGTGCACGGCAAAGGGCAGGACTCGCGGGTCGTCAAGCCTCCTGTATCGTCCGGTTTGTACCCGCTCGCGGGCACTCTCGCCACGGACGCGTCCATCCAGAAGATCTGCCTCGCCCTCGTGAACGCAGCGTGCGTTGACGACCACGACAAATCGAAACTCGCACCTCACAAGGCACCCCACCAATCGACCTCGCTTCGGCAATCGCTCAAGGAAGCCAACTCTGTGGCACGACTGCCTGCGCTGTCCGCCGCGGGTTCGTTCGCGTCCCCCCTCAAGACAACGCCCCCAACGTCGTCGTTCCACTCGCCGTCTGTGGACGCGCTCTTTTGCAGTGAAGACATGGACTGCACGCCGCAAAAAGGAGGTGGGTCCACTGGCGACGACGACCGACGCAGTGAGCTGCAGGAGAAGGCCGTCTTGCAAGAGTTCAGCGTGTGGCTGCGAAATCTTGCGACCGCTAGCGTCAACCACATCGTGGCAGCAGCGGCGCCAAAAACGTAGAAGTGGCGGCAGGGAGAAGTTTATTTAATGCTGGGTTCGACTATCCTACCAAGCGGTCGCAAGGTCCCAAAGTGCTCGATGGCTTGAGGCTTGGCCACACGTTCGCTTGGACGTGGTGGCGCACCGTGTCAGCGCGCCGAGGTCGTCTCGTTGGCCAGGATCCACTGGACGGCGTCGTCCACGGCATCCAGCACGACGTCGGCAGGGTGTTCCGCGTGGTTGGTGTCGGTGAAGATGCCCGTGCGTACGAGAACACTGGTCCAGTGGTCGCCAGCGTTGTTTGCACCTGGAGTCGAGCACACCATCGAGTTATCTGAAACAGGGCACGCCTCCAGGACATACCTTGGATGTCGCTGTATGGATTGTCTCCAATGCCGTAGTACCGCTCGACTGGACCCGCGGCTTGTGCTTGCATGACGTCTTCTGCAAACCTGTTGGAACCTGCGTGAACGCCCGACCTGTTGGACAAGAGCACGGACCGGTACGTAACAGCATGCGGCTTGCCGAAGCGTTGGACCTCAAGCGGCTTGCCAGTGTGCTGCTCATACAAGAGTTGCAAGCATCTCGTGAAAGCGCCTGTGTCCAACGTGAAAATGGCATTCAAAAACGCATGGAACGATTGTACCTTGGGCGAATCGTGGAACAGGGTACGCGCCACTGAACGTAAAGTCGTCGTTGCTGACAAAGAGCGGCGTCTGCTTGCCGCCGTCGGGACGTCCGGATCCGAGGGGATCGCCGCCGACGAGTACATCCACAGCAATCTGGAGATCTTGTGCCCAATGGATTGGGTCATGCAATACGACAATCGCTTCGATCGGGTCGTCTGGGAACGGACTCGGGCTGTACACATATCATTCATGGGATTGCTGCCGTCACACAAACGTCCTTACGTTGGGTCCCACTTGAGAAACGGATACTGCGCTGGCGAGTGTCGAGCAAGGTCTTGCACGGATACGACCTTCTTGAACCCGTAATGCTGGGCCTATACATGCGCGCATAACGTCATGATGGACAGAAGTATATGTCGTACCACATCCATCACTTCGTATGCTCCGAGCACAAGCACCTTGGAGTCTGAAGACAAGGCAAAGATTCAAATGGAAGGGTCATCCGTACGAATACCTCCGAACTTCTTGGCAAGATCTCGCATCGGAGTATGGGACAAGATCATTTGCTCGTGACGCAGCGGAACGCCAAGGATTTGGCTCAACGTGTTGGTCTTTTTTTCTTCACGGCACCCGCCGCCGTTCGTTAAGAAGATGTGAGGAACTTGGCGTTGCTGGAGTTCGCGAATGATTTTGGCCGCTTGAGGCAGCGCCTTCCCACCTCTGAACCACGCATCATCGTCATACCTGCATATTCTCACGGCATGTACCTCGCCTTACCGGATCAATACACCGTCAATGTCGAAAGCGATGCCAAATCGATGCATCCTCCCGTGTCGCTGGCAAGTGACAAATGTCGCGCCGCCTTGAGTGGGAAGAAGATCCGGATAACTCGTCTGGATTATCCGTATGTGGCCCTCCGCGACCTTTCAAAATCAAAGAAGAAAACGCGCACGGTCTGGAGCGCGAGATGGTACGTGGACGCGACAGACGACGCAATAGAATGTGAACGCTTGACGAGGGTAGACTACATGCAGTCAAGCTATCAAGGCATGGGAAGCCAAGGAGAATGCGTCGTCTGAAGAAGCCGCCGTGATCAAACTGTACTGCCAAATTCCTCCGATCGCCAAGCTGGACAACTCATTGAATACGCTGAAAAATTGCGAGTGAGTGATCGGTGCGCTTTGTAGATGATGCTGATGAAACACGTAGACATTTGTCGTTGTCGACAAACTGCATTGACAGGCTGATCCCGCTGTCCGGGATGAAGAAACTGCGCATCTTGTCGTTGGGCCGCAATCAAATCAAAAAGATTGAAAAGCTCGACGACGTGTCCGACTCGTTGGAGGAGCTTTGGCTCTCGTACAACGCCATCACATCTCTTGACGGGCTGTCTGGCCTTGCCAACCTCACAACGCTCTACCTGTCGAACAATCAGATCAAAAACTGGGACGAGCTCGACAAGCTGGTACGACATCGTGCCCTCGAGACCCCTCCTATCTCACATTCCATACCACGCCGTAGTCGAATCTACCCAAGCTGCGCGACGTTCTGTTCACAGGAAACCCTATTTACGAAGGTCTTTCCAAGGAAGATGCTCGACTGAACGTCCTCAAGCGCATTCGCAATGTCATGAAGATTGACGGCGACATGGTCAAGCAGACCGAGCGCGATGCAGTGACAGGGCAATAGTGACCTCAGGTCAACCATACGAATTGCAAGTGTCGCCGAGTCACTGAAAACTGCTTGGAAATACGAGCATCTCTCTATTCCTTTTTGCCTTCCAAGAACTTCAAAATGTAGCTGAAGTCCTTCTGGCCATCGCCTTGGTTCACGATCATGTTGTACAGCTGGTGGACCGCCGATGTCAGGGGAACCGACGCTTCCGCCGACTTGGCGGCGTCTAGCGCCAAACCCAAGTCCTTACGCATCAACACGGACGCAAACCCTCCCTTGTACCCGTTGCTGGCCGGCACGTTCTCTAAGATGCCTGGGTACGGGTTGTACAACGTCGACGACCAGCACTGAGCGCTCGATGTGTTCAGGATCCTGCCCGCATCGTTGGTTCCAGTAGGTTTTGACAGAGTCAACGATATATGCGAGCTCCTTACCCGGCCAAGACCTTGGGGTTGATGCCGAGCTTGTCACCCAACGTCATGGCTTCCGCAACACCAACCATTTCGATGGCAAGCGCCAAGTTGTTGCAGATCTTAGCAGCTTGGCCGGTGGCTGCAACAGCATATATTCAGATGGAGAACGAACGAGGACGTCGAACGAAGGATACGTACACACATCACCGCAGTGCACGATGTTCTTGCCCATTTGCTTCAACACCGGGTTGGCCTTGGCGAAAGCGTCATCCGATCCACCGACCATGAAGGTCAAGGTGGCGTTCTTGGCACCGTTCACCCCCCCAGACACTGGAGCGTCTACGAAGGTGGCGCCCTTTTCTTCCGCCAAACGTCCAGCAAGGGACTTGGTGAAACCAGGGTCGATCGTGCTCGAGTCGATCAAGAAGTGCGACTTGGTCAGCGCATGGACGAGCCCATCCTTGCCGAGGTACACTTGTTCCACATGCGGTGTCGATGGCAACATGGTCACGACTGTCGTGGCATTGGCGGCAACATCGCGCGGGGAAGACATGACTTCCACTTTGCCGTGGGGCTTCACAGCATCGATGTTAGCTTGCACGACATCGAACACGACCACGTGGTTGCCAGCCTTGGCGAGGTTGATGGCCATGTTGCCACCCATTTGGCCAAGACCGATGAAACCAATCTTCTGTCCCGCGGTACTCATCGAGCGGGTCAAGGCCGCTGTGGAAGTTGCATGGAGCTTCAAGGCTGAGCGAAACATCGCGGGGGAATGGCAATCCAAAATGCAATGTGCGGGGCAAAGATATCAGCCTCAAACGAAAGCGACACCAGAAATAATTATGCAGTTAAACTTGAAGTTTGTACGAGGTCCCTTGTTAAATAATAAAACCACATTTTTTCTGAGACGTTAGTTGAAGGCGACGTTGAAGGCCGCATGAGCACGAGGACGCGCTATAGCATGGATCGATGCACGGGGACAAGGAATGATCTCGATATAAACTCTAATCCTGCTTAATGTGAAGGCTGCTAGCTATACCCGAAAGTGGATGACGACCACCTCTCCTGTTGAGTAGCACGCCGAGATCAACGTGCCGTCGTGGTTCCAGCTCACTTCAAAGATGTCGCCTGTGCCTTGGAACGTCTTGACCACCGTGGCCGTCTACAAATGTAGTATGCCACATGATCAATCTATCGCGAATCGAAAGAGGAACGGGTGCCACCTGCATCGACCACACTTGGACGGCGCCGCTGATCGACCCACTTGCGACGTACTCTCCATTAGGGCTGAATGCAATCGCGTACACGGGGTTGCTACATCGCCATCATCACCTTCGATAGCCGCCCCAACAATGCATTTCAGACGTACTCGTGCTGCAACGTCGACGTGCACTTGCCAGTCTCGACGTTCCATAACCTGACGGTCGTGTCGAACGAAGCGCTGGCCAACACGGCCGTTCGATTGGGGAAGGCTGTCCCTGGACCGGTGGGGCTCCACCGCACAGTGTACACTTCCTTGGTGTGATCCCTGAAGTCGAACACACATGCGGCGTCCGTCTACAAGATGTGCATGAGCACCTCGTTGACAGGATGGCGTCCAACGATTTGCATTCTCACCACTTTCCACAGCTTGACCGACGCATCGTCCGAGCAACTCGCGAGCACTGTGCTTGAGGGGCTCCATTGAATCGCATTGATCTCGTCGGTATGCCCCCTCCACGTCACAAATGGCGACGTGTCCCCGACTTTGGCGAGACGGATCGTTGTGTCCGCTGAACACGTGGCGAACGTCGACTCGTCCTTCCACGCGGCATCCAAGATGGACGCGCCGTCGTGCAGCGTCATTTGCGCCAACTTGGATGATGATGCCACGTCCCACAGCGACACCGTGCTGTCCAGGCTCGCGCTCAACACAATTCGGCTGGACGGATTCCACCGGACAGCAAACACGGGACCAGTGTGATGGTGCATGTCTTGAAGCAGCGCACCTATGGTCAGCGTTCATCAGGAACAAGAGAGCGTGCAGTGAAAAAGAAAAACAATTGCAGCGACGTTCAAAGCGTTCAAGAAATGGAAGGGTGACTGGCCGACGCACCTGACGTTCCCGACCATAAACGCATGTGGCCGTCATAACATCCCGTGGCCAGCACCGATCCATCTGCCTACGGAACGATTTTTCCATGTAGTGACGTCCAGAAACGTGGAGAATCGGGCATACATTCCACTCCAACGTTGTCACATCCTTTGACTGCGCTCCATCCTTCCCGTGGACGAGTGCGAGACCGGTCGCAGGAGTGGAAAAGTCAGCAGGAACGTCCCATATCCGCGCTGTGGCATCACTTGAGCCGGACACTAGGGTATTTTGCCGTGGTTTCCACGAACAGCTATACGCCTGAACCGAGGAGTTGAGGAGGTGACAGCAAGACAAGGAGTTCACAACGTACGTCTTTCTCGTGGCCGCGTAGCACGATCATAGTCGTCGTTGTGTCTGGTGCTTCAGCTGGAAAAGTCTTAGCGCTCACATGATGATTGGGGCAAGTACCAGAATCTGTTGTGGGGTTAGTTGTTTGAAACGAAGGGGAGGCTTGGTTGGCCGTGGCAGAGGCCATAGCGTTCGATGTCGTCGTCAACGAAGGATCGTGGACTGAGTCGGGGGAATTCGACGTCAGTCCAAGACTGCCACCTTCTTCAGATTTCCTCTTTCGTTTCCCAGGCTTTCCCCCAGAGGATGTACCCCGTGATACGGATTGTGCAACACGGCAGATGTGTGGATTCAGTAGCGTGATATCAGCCTCGCATTCTCGCTCGGTCCCGTCCTACATGTTCACAATGGGCACCTGAGAACATGTTGACGAGCACATGGACCACGTACTTCGTTCACGTGTGCTTCGATGCCCACGTACAACAATCCTTTCTGAATGAACGATATCAACGCGCCAGGGGGTACTTCCGTCGAGATCACACTGCTCTTCGCGAGTTGACTCTCGTAAGCGAACGTGAACGCGGCATGCGAGAACCCTACGTTGCGATCATCGATCGTCAGAGACAACTCCACAAACGACGGAGCTGTTGCACACATGCACTCACCCGACTCCTGCAGGTACCGATACACAAGGAAGTTGACTTCATCGGATGTGATCGCCATGGGGTCTCTCGCGGATCGATCGCCCTCGCACCTCGGCCGCCAATATTATTCGTTTTTGGCGTCTGGTGTGGGCGGGTGGAATACTTGCGAGCAAACTAAACAAGAATACTATAGTAGGCTTAACTTCGTATTATTTGAAATTCTAAACACAATACCACTTCCTTGTCATATGGATGAAACTTTATAAAATTGTAATGCGGTTTCAGCTAGTACTCTTACTCTGGATGAAAACGTATCGATTGGAGGTACAATACTCTGATACTCGATATACATCTTGTCGATAGTGACTTATTAATTCTGAAAGCGTATGCGCTATCCAAGGTTCGGCCATCCAAGCAAGATTACACACCAACACGAATGCGGTCATCCGAGTGCCTGGGGTATGGAACTCTATGCATGAGCAAGTGGCTGAGATCAAAGCTTGATGCGCAAGGTACGGGTGTACGGAATACACGTCTGCATTACACGAGCGTGAAAGCTCTTGACCAGATTTCGCCGATTCATGTATACAAAAAAATAATGCTGTCGACTGAGTTTCACTGACCGACGACGACCCAGGTTCGTCGTGTGGCATGCCGCCAGTATACAAACCACAGGTTTACGGTATACTCAGATTTAGATCATATGATGCGTATGCTGGTCGTCGTCGTGGTCGCGTGGTTTACTTTCCAACATCGTCGGTGCAATCACCATCCCAACTGCACCTACTCGACGCGCAGTCTCGATCGCACTTTCTTGCTGCAGCTCAACCACAGGCCTCGAAGACCCACGCACAGCTTGCCATCGTCATGCCAGTTGTCAAGTCCAAGTCGTACTGCTACTACGATGTCTTGCGTGTCCCTCGGTCGGCCTCGTAAGTGCCGACCACGTTGCACATTCATGACATGAATCATTCAGGCAAGCCGAAATTGTCAAGGCATATCGCATGCTCGCGCTCAAGTATCATCCTGACAAGCTGCAGAATCAGCCGAACGTCGACATCCAAGCAGCCACAGAGTACTTTCAACTTATCGTCAAAGGTAAAACTTTTCGTGCGCGTGTTGGTGAGAGCTCAACGGGCACATCGTCGAACCATTCTGGTAGCATACAATGTCCTTTCCGACTGCGATAAGCGGTCTGGCTACGACGTCAACGGTCCCAAACTCAAGGTCCTTGCCGCTCTTGTTGTCGCTCCTCATCGTCCTGATGCGTCATAGCCGAGCTACGACTTGGAAATCAAGGCAAGCTTGGGAAAATTGACACCGCTTTTGTCGTCAGCGTTTGTGGGTCTCGTTGGCGGCATCGCCATCACCCAAACCAGCGACTTGAGTCTTGTGTTTGCGTTCGAGCTGTTTTTCACGGCCTTGTGCGGAGCAGCAACCTGTTTACCCACCAAGGATGCCCCAACGCCCACCATGTCCACGTCTGACTTTGTTGTCGTGGGAGGATTGGGCTTAGGTTTGGGCAACGTCATTGGGTTCGTCGCCCTCCACTCGACTGTGTATCTCGCAAAGCTGCTTGGCGTGTTGTAACTCCAACGATTATTCGTCCCTACAACCAGTGACTTCATCGTGATGGCCACTTCTCACGCTGCTGTTTCTCTGCTCGATTTCGCCTGGCTAAAACTGCGACGCGGTCTGCGAATGGGGTATACTATTTGTGACTGTCCCTCGACTGCTCCGCCCCTGAGATCGATTTCACGACATCGTGGCTGTTGGTGCAACAACTTAAGGCTGGGGCTCTTGCTGGAACCGGCGATGCACTCGTGCTGGTTGCCTTGGAACTGAGAGATGCTCGTGTCCTGTTGAAGCAATTCCCCGAATTCGCCGAGAGATTTGCGTTGCAATTTTGTTGCCATTGGAGCAATTCCACGAATTTCAGTTTGAAAAATAGTGACCTGTATACTGTACTGCTGGATTGTACTGCAGTCGGGGTATTGAAAAAAGCACAAAAAAAAGAGTTCATTGTGCTCACCCGTCTCTGTAGATGTTTGTATTCTGCGCCTGCGAATGGTGTGCAGGATGTGCTTGCGATACTTCGAACTAGAGACGGGTATTTGATGTTTGTAGTTGTTCGTGAGGGCAAAACTACAAATGTGGTGATCGAATCTGGGCATTTGTGACATGAATCGTCTGATTGGCCCACAGACTTTCGATTCATGCAGTTTACAGACTTGACCTGGTTGGGGATGGAACTTTTTTAAATCCAAATGTCCAGTACCCGTTTACAGAAAGCGCTCAGTCCGAGTCATAGTGATCTGGTAAGCCGTCGAAGGGTTGACTCCTGTAGCGAAGTCTAGTAGTGTGAGGAGTGAAGGATGTCCATAGCGTTCCCATCGGGAGAGTGTGACGACACCATGCTAATATAATGAACTGAGTGATGTCCATACATTCATACAATTCTCATATTTTTAATACAAAAGGATACCAGTTCTTCACAGTGGTAATTTCAAACGATTGCCTTGCCGAATGACTCCGTCACTGTAACCATACTGATGGATCCTCGAGCTTTGATGGTTCGTTCGACGTTTTCGGTCAAAAACACAACAGATTCTCCAAGATCACAACGTAAGGAAGTGCACCCTAGCATAAACTGTGTAACACCATGGACGGCGCTGAGCAGTTGGACACGTTCCGGGTACATTTCAACATTACACAGCAATGCGACAGTTTCACAAATCGACCCAACAGGGAACTGCAATAAACTGAGTTTTTATAGCCAATCGTGGAGTGAAACTGTGCCTGATCGAATAAGAGGCCATGAAATACTGGCATATTTGGCCAATCAAGGCACTCGTTTGCTTGAAATTTTGTGTGACAGAATAATCCTTCGCATACTAGTACTAGTACTATGTAGTACTTACTAGTAGTTGATGGTAAAAGTGCCTGGTAAAACTGACCTATCTAAACAAACTCCAATAGGCGCAATACAAAAGAAGCGCATTGGAATCGCTACGCCTCCTTTGACACATCTGGGGCAGTTGGCAATCTTCGATGCTTGTGATGTTGATACTGCGTAGGCGGCTGTTGTTCGACCAAGTCCAGTTCTCGTCTTCAGTCGCTGCCCTTGACGTCCAGATTCCACAGGGAAGTGGAGGGCGAAGAAACTCCGCGGAAGCGTAGCATCCAAACCACAACCAAACCACGACTTTTGGGTCCATTAACCGATGCTCTACCAACTAGCTGCTCGAAAATCCCACTTCAAACCTAACGACGCTTGCTTGTTCGATGTTGTGAACCACTTACCGCCCAAACGAATACACGATGCTGGAATAATGCGTACAAATCAACAGCGTCTACGTGGCATCCCGCTTGGGGTCTCGCCGACGAGCATTGTTGCCAATCCTCTTTCATCCACACCCACTCGAGTGAATCGTGCAAGTGTCCAACAGTCGTTCGATCTACATTGACGCGAGCCAAAAAATCCAATCTTTTTGTCGTCCAATGGATTGTGTTTTGTCCAATCCGGATATCCTACTGAAACTTGACCAATGTATACATTAATGCAGAGAATTAATGAAAAGGTTGCAATTTGAAATATCTGGAAAACAAATCTCGTGAGCGACTGAAACTTCCATTAGGAAATTCGAATTGCATCAGTGGTGGCGACGATGGCGCTCAAACGCGCCGGAAGCAACTACTTCCTGCTCGAAAGCGATTACAAGCGGTCCAATGGAGCCCTCAAGCACTCGACTAGTTCGTTCCGGGATCGCCTCAACCAGATGGACATCCTTGGGGAAAGTGCGTACTATGTCATGGGCGACAACCCGAACGATCCAGATGTGTACAACTCCCTCGAATGCGACCAGAGCGGCGGCGCCGAGGTTATCATTGGGGACTTTCCTGACGAAGCATCGATCGATTACTGCTGCGACGTCTTGTATCGCAAATTCGGCTTTCAGCTCGGGTCAGTCGACAACCAACGTGAGCACGCATTGCTTTTGTTAGCGAATGCCAAGTCCCGCGAGCGCATGAATGGAGGAATGGACCATGTTTCGCTTCTTCACCGTAAACTGGTGGGGAATTATGCAGAGTGGTGCAAGTTCATCAAGGCTGAGCCCGTGTGGTACGCTGGCGAGTTGAACAAGCGCCTGACGAACCGGTTGCACATGGAGCTCATGCTATACTTGTGCATTTGGGGCGAAGCCGCCAACGTTCGACACATGCCCGAGTGCATTTGCTTTTTGTACCATCAAATGATGCAGCTGTTGAACGCCGACCTCCAGGTCATGCAGCCATATCCCGAGCGATGGTACTTGGACTCGGTGATTCGCCCAATCTGGACAGAGTGCTCTGGAATGACGAAGAAAGACGCGTTGGGCAAGCATCTCGAACACACCAAGGTTCGTAACTACGACGACTTCAACGAGTTTTTTTGGCGAGAGGAGTGCTTGGCGGTGCCGGTGGACCAGGCTGGCTCCAAGTTGAAAACTCATGAAAAAACGTACTACGAGCATCGGAGCATCATGACCCTTGTGCTCAACTACTACCGGATCTTCCATTTCAACTTTATGTTCATCTTCATTTTGGCCGTGCTCCAGTACTGCGTCACAATCTCCCCCCGCGGCGGCGAAAGCGGTTTCATGCAATTTGCCGCGCTCGGTCAGGTCGTCGAGCCGTACTCAAAGACCGATCTCAAGCTCGCGCTTGTGTTCCTCGTGCTCGCGCATGCGGTGCTGAGCCTGTTGAAAGGCGTATTGGAACTGGCCCAGTCGTGGCATCACTTCTTCACGCCCAATGACACACCAGTCGACTCCACCGCCCGATCTTCGTCGCGGCTCTCGTACGGATCGGCCCTCGCTCTGCGACTCGTGTGGAACGGAACGTTTGCCGTCTTGTTCTACGTCATGATGGCGGAAGGATCAGGCGTGAATGCGGCGCACCCGTGGCTGAATCGTTTTGTGTTGTTGGGACCGTTGTTCCTCGGCCCGGGATTGATCGCGCTGGCCGTGACGGCAGTCTCCCCCGCCATCGTTCGTACGTCGTTTTGGAGCAAATTTGTCCGAGAAGGCGACACGTGCTACGTCGGCCGCAACATGACGCCGCCGTGGTCGTACCGAGTCGTGTACATTTCGTTCTGGCTCATTCTGTGGCTGTGCAAGGCGTGTGTGTCGTACTGGGTACTCATATCGCCGCTCATGCTGCCATCCCTCGCCATCTACGACATGCAGCTCGACTACAAGACGCACGTTGTGTCCGTGCGCAACATTGGCATCATCGCCGCGCTATGGGCGCCCGTCTTTTTCGTCTTTTGCTACGACACGCAAATTTACTTTACGATTTTCCAAGCCATCTATGGTGCAGTCAAAGGCATGCGCATGCACACGGGCGAGTACCATGGCTTTGCCGATATCAGCCGCGCGTTCCGGTTGATTCCCCAGCACTTCGACAGCAAAGTCGTCACAGCCTGTGCGGTACGTTAGGTTGGTGTCTCATGGCTCCTTTGTGTTTGCTGGCCTATTGTTGCATGGGGTGTTTGAGCACTGAGAACTTTGAATGGGAGACCAGCAGCCGTACAGACCACGCGTCGAGAGGAGGGACCGGCTTTGAAGGCGGCAATGCATGCCGTTGGATAGGTGACCGACAGCGTTGTGGCCGTGCAGTGTTATTTTGACATTTCGTGTTGAAGTGGCGACTGGGTGCACGTGGTTGATGTGGTGAGATGATGCGGACTCGGTTGTCGCTGTAGGTGGCCCAAGATCACGTCCCGTCCGAGGACGGCCACCGCCGGTCCATGCTCATGGCTCGTTTTGTGGTGGTGTGGAACGAAGTGATCAACTTTTTCCGGGAAGGCGACTTGCTCGACGACAAGGAAGCTGCGATTCTCCAATACGACGTGTCGGAGCAAACGGGCGAAATCTATGAGCCTGTGTTCTTGTCTGCAGGGAAAGTCCAGGAAGCGATAGCAAGTGTCCTCAAGATTGACCGGAAGAAGAATCCCGGCCGTGATGCCGAATTGAGCGTCGAACTGCTCCTGCATGACTGCAATTCGGCGCTCAAGTCGTGCTTTAACGCGGTGTTGGTCGTGCTCGAACAGATGCTCGATCCGCGCGACGTGAGTGTGCTGGAAGCATTCGACCTCATGGAACAGCTCGCCGCCCAGAACAAATTCATGGCGTCGTTCCAGACCCAGCACATTCCTCTCGTCCGCGACACACTCATCGAGTTCCTGGAAGCCGTGCTCGACCTCCCGGCGCCGACTACGCCCCATCCCCTCGCGCAGTCCACGAAAGCCCACCCGATGCCGATCGTCCAAGAATTCGTCAAGCGGTTTAGTGCGTTCCTCCATGCAACGACGTTGTTATGCGCCGGCCAGCAAGTCATTATTGAGAAACTCAGCTCGAGCCACTTTTGCTCGCCCACGAACGGGTACATGGCGGCGGCCGAAGGCCTCGTCAACTTGTGCTCGAATGAATCGACGATGGCGAATGCGACGCGCGCGCTGCTACTCTTGACGCTAGACACATCCGAGGCGATGCCGCGGTGCTCGGAAGCAAAGCGCCGCCTCGGCTTTTTCATGAAATCGCTCATGATGGACATTCCCCAGTTGTCAGCGGTGAAAGAGATGCGGTCGTTCTCGGTCATGACGCCGTTTTATGCCGAGGGCGTGTTGTATTCGCTGGAGGAACTGAACGCGCCGCTGGAGAACCACCCGATTTTCGGCGCAGTCGAAGAAACCGGAAAGAACCTCACGATTCTGAAGTACCTTATCACAATCCACACGGCCGAGTGGGAGAACTTTCTCGAGCGCATCAATGTCCAAACGGAAGCCGATGCGCTTCGCGACCACCCCCTTGAACTCCGGCTGTGGGCGTCTTACCGCGGCCAGACGCTCGCTCGCACCGTCCAGGGCATGATGCTGTACGAAGATGCGATCAAGATGCTATATTGGCTCGAAATTGGATCCGCCAACGACAAATCACAGGAGACCAAGCGCCAGCTCCTCGAAGATATGGTGTGCCTCAAGTTTTCGTACATTTGCGCGTGCCAAGTGTACGGCAAACACAAGGCGGAAGGCAAGGCGCAGGCGACCGACATTGACTACCTTCTCCGAACATATCCGAACCTCCGCGTCGCATTTGTCGATTCGGCCAAAGTCGGCAGCCAAACAACGTTCTCGTCCGTCTTGATCAAGAGCGAAGGCGACGAAATCGTTGAAGTCTACCGCTACGACCTTCCTGGCGACCCCATTCTCGGGGAAGGCAAGCCTGAGAACCAGAACAACGCGCTTCCATTCACGCGCGGCGAGTTCCTCCAAACGATCGACATGAACCAGCAACACTACTACGAGGAGTGCCTCAAAATGCCCAATCTGCTCGTCACGGCCGACCAGCACCCGTCCGGCAAACCCGTGAGTATCATCGGCATGCGCGAGCATATCTTTACCGGGAACGCGTCGTCGTTGTCCAAGTTCAAGTCGTGGCAGGAGCTTGTGTTTGTCACGTTGAGCCAGCGCGTGCTCGCCGACCCGCTCTACTGCCGCATGCACTACGGCCACCCCGACGTGTTTGATAAAGTGATGTGTCTGACGCGTGGCGGCGTGTCCAAGGCGTCCAAGGGGATCAACTTGAGCGAAGACGTGTTTGCAGGGTTCAACACGACCCTGCGCGGCGGCGTCGTCACCCACGTCGAGTTTATGCAGTGCGGCAAGGGCCGCGACGTTGCGCTGTCCCAGATATCCATGTTTGAAGGCAAGTTGGCCAACGGCGCCGGGGAGACGTGTCTCGCCCGCGAAGCGCATCGCATGGGCGCGTTCCTCGATTTCTTTCGGCTCAACTCCATGTATTACTCGCACACGGGGTTTTACTTTGCCACGTGGCTCACGATCGTGACAGCGTTTGTCTTTATGTACACCAAGGTACTCGAGACCTTTCATGTGGACAACCTCGTCACGGGCACATGTGTAGCTTTACATTGCGTTGACGGGCGTCCAAGAACAGATTGTGTTTTCCATGAACTCGACGACCCTGATCTCCAAGAATTCGGACAAAGGCTTTGATGCGCGCGCGTTTCGCAACCTGGACAACATTGTCAACACGCAGTACTACATCCAAGCCGGTCTCTTCCTCACGCTGCCGCTGATCGCAGTCTACTTTACAGAGGCCGGGATCCGCCGTGGGTTCCTCCGCTTCTTCAACATGATCCTGACGGGCGGGTGGGCGTTCTTTACGTTCCAAGTCGGCACAACGACGCACTACTTTGACCTGAACATCGTGCACGGGTTTGCCAAGTACCAAGCGACCGGGCGCGGGTTCAAGATCACGCGGGAGACGTTTGTGCTTTTGTACAAGGCGTACTCGGGGTCGCACTACCGCAAAGCGATGGAGCTGATCGGTCTGTGTGTCATCTACGGCACGTACGGGATGTTTTCGATCTGCCAAAAGACGGGTGTGAGCGACTCGAATACGTTTGGCCAACAGTTTTGCATCACAGCTCAAGGATTCGGCACGCAAACGTTTGCAATCTGGTTCATCTCGGCGTTGTGGCTCCTCGCGCCGTTCCTGTTCAACTCGGACGGGTTCGACTATGTAAAGACGAAAGTCGACATCCAGAGCTGGGCCAAGTGGATGTACACAGCCAAGGACGACAAGACGGACCCGGACAAGGTCAACCAAGGTGGGTGGATCGGGTGGTGGCAAGGCGAGGTCGACCAGTACGTCGGCGCCAAGGGCATCTCCCGGGTCACTGTCATGGTGCGCGAGTGCCGCCACTTGATCGTGGCATGGTATGTCATCACGCTGCGGTACGACCCGATCGTGGTCCTCTACACGAGCCTCGGCGTCCTGGCCACTCTAGGTCTCTTCCACGCGTTCTCGTGCTTCAACGGCCTCGGCGCTTCTCCATCGATCCGCGCCACAACCTACTTTTTGCTCGTCGCGCTCTTCCTGTCCGTGTACTTCATCCTGACGATGATCGCGTTGTCCAAGTCGACCGGCGACGCGTTTGCCATCCTGTACGGGTACTTTGCCATCTTGTACGCGATCAACGAAATGGCGCGTGTGTGGGTGTACCCGACGTGGAGCATCTCAAACATTGGACTGTTCCAGCAGCTTGCGTTCTTCTTTGACTTTGTCTTTGGGGTTGCCATGCTCATCCCGCTCATGCTTCTCTCCGTCATTCCGTTCATGAACATCATCCAGACCCGCATGATGTACAACGAAGGGTTTTCCCAAGTCATGTCCGACTCGTCCCAGTACGCATTCTCGATCGCTGGCATGGTTGGCCTCGTCGGCGCCGGCGCGTGCGGCTGGCTCCACTACGTCCTCACGACCCTTGACTTGTCCGCGTCGTTCCTCGCGTACACGACGTTTTATAACATCACGATCAACCCCGTTGGGTACACGGCGTACTATGCAACGTACGGCACAATCGGCGGGTCGCTCGTGTCGGCCGCGTGTGGGTATTACTTTGGCCGCCGCGCGACCATCTTGTGCGGAGGATTGGTTTCGTTTGTGTCGATGACCCTCCTGTCCGGGACGCCGACGTTTGGCGGAAACGTGTTCATTCCGGCGCTGGTGCTGTTCAGCGCCGCGATCGGGATCCTCCTTCCGGCGTTTTGCATCTACTGCTACGAGATCTCGACAAAGGATATGCGGCCCAAGATCATGCTCGTCCTCGCGCTCGGGTACATCCTCGGGTCGATGGCCGCCAGCTACTACACCCATAGCAACTCGCTCGTGTGGATGTGGCAATGTTTTTGGTGTTTCATGGTGCTCGCGTTCCTGACCCCCGTCATCATGCTCCTGCCCGAGAGTCCGTACTGGGTCCTCGCCCGCCAGGGATCTGACGAAGCCGATGCATGCTTGAGCTTGCTCCGCCGTCGCACGGACGTCACGGACGAACTGAACGCAATGAAAAAGCACCAAGAGTACAACGTCCCAACCGGCAACTCAGTCTACAAAGCCATGGTGGGGTTTGGATTGACCGTCGTGCTGTCGCTGTCGCTCCTACCGCTCAACGTGTACGTGGCACGCGTGAGTCTAGGGTACGGTCGGTCGCTCATGCTGACCAACTGCCTCGCGGTCGAATTTGTATTTGCGCTCTTTTCGTTTGTGTACATTGACAAGTTTGCGCACAAGTTTATCTTGATGGTGACGCTCGTGCTGAGTGCCGTCGCGGTCGCGTTTGTCGCGGGCCAAGACCGGTTCCAGCTCTTTGGGCAGCCCGATCAAACCCCGCTCGTGATTCTGTTCGTTGTGCTGTACGCTGTCAAGGGCATGGGCCTTCCAGCGACGCTCTGGGTGGGTTTTATCGGGCTTTTCCGCACGCGCGGCCGGTTCGTATCGATGCCAATCTACTTTACAACGTTCTTTGGCACCCACCTCGCGACGACGTACATCCGGCTCGAGTCGCCTACGACTCGCAACCCAACGTCCACCGAGTACATTTGGCTCTTTGGCCTCATGGGTGCCAGCGTTGCTCTCGTATTTGCCATGTTTGGCCTGGCCAAGCGGTCGAACGGCATGCTGTGTACCGTCATGGAAATGACGCACGAACGCGAAATGGACGAGGCCCGCCAACGCGCCGCGAGCCACCCGGCCGGCCGGCGCCGCGCTTATGCAAGCAAGCACGGCTCTCGCCGGTTTACCAACGTCACGTTGTCCCCACGCAACAACCCGGTCACCCCCAGCCGAGGCGCGCAATCTCGCAAAGGCAGCGACATCGAAGCGCCGTACCAGCGCATCACCGAAGCCGCCGTCTAGTGTCGCTCGTACCCACGCACCACGACAGCGCTAGATATAAAATGCACCACGTACTTGTCTACTTGCTGTCGAGCGAGCGCGGCGGCTGCCATGTGCATTCTGTTGCCGTGGCGATCTCTCGAGATGCGTCGAGGAAAACGAGGCGGGGATGGCGTCCCGACGCAGGCCGGGGCTGTAATGGCCGACTCACCCACGGGACATGTCATGTGGTGCGATCACATGGAGAGTGTCTCCGCGGCGAGTTGGGTGACGTGGGTGCGCAGTCCTCCTGGCAGCAGTCCGACGATTCTTACGTGATCGAGATACGGCCGGAAGGTTCAACGTTCACCGACGCGTCTTTGAGATCTTGCCATGGCGAGCTCGTCTCACGCATAGAGCCGCCGCGCCGACTTGATCGAGGTTTCTCCACGCCGACAAGGCGGTCTTCATGGCCACCGCTTGCATGGCCATGATAGCAGCAGGACCACGTACTCAACTGTCGGGTATGGTCTATTGTACGGTGCTAAATACTGTCTGCGGACTACGCGGCAAAGTTGCGGCGCAGGGCGTCTTTGAGTGCTTCGTCATGGCAAAACAACTGCAGCGAGTGCATATGGTAGCCCTCGACGTCGAGGAGCATGTGGCCAAAGCCAGAGATTTCCACGTTCTCGCCGTTGCCCCGGCGGCCTTCAAACGACCCGGTGAACGCCCCCCACTGCCTCCACGAAAAATAAAAGCTCGGGCTGGTCGTGTACACATGCAGCACCTCCAACGGACACCCGGCACCAAACACGTCGGCAACCATGTCCAGTGACGTGTTGTGCAAAGGCACTAGGCCAAGCAACGTGTGGCGGAGCGTCGCGAGCGCTTCTGGACCGCACATGGGCGCGTCGTCGTTCGACTGAAACCAGAAGGTAGGCAGGCTAATCGACTGCCACTGATATACGTTGGGCTTGTGGGCAACATCCATGACGAAGATGCGCAGAGCCGTTTCCAGAATCGCTTCGACAGAGGTGGGTTCGTGGAAGCGGGTGCGACCTTTGAGGTAAGCCAGATCCGTCAGAGTGTAATCGGGGCGGCCTTGTAGCCACTCGATTGTGTTTGTGTTCGGTGCCAAGGAGCGAACGCATTCGGCGGGAGAGTTCTGATGTGTCTAAGCAATAGACGGAAAATGTCCATGACAGAAGAAAGCGAAGGAGGGAGGTGTACCTCGACGAGCCCGCGGAAGGGACGGTAGGTACCAGGCTCAGCGAGCAGTTGCTCGAGCTCGTACTTTGCACGCGCGAGCTTGGCTTCGGGGACATGCATTGTGGATCCATTGGCGGAGCTGAGGAGGACGATATTCCGTGGCGGGCCTTGAGACAAAAGTGCGGTCGTTGTAGAATGTCGGTCGGTATTCGACGGTGTTGACAGGTTGCGGCTTCCATGCCGCGACGATCTGGATGTGAGTGGAGATGATGCTGCTGTGGGGGTCGTCGGGGGGTACTGTGAACGGGAGGACATGTCCGCTCCGTTGTGAGGCGGCCGGAAGAGCATGTTTCGACTGCTTCCAGTCGCGTTGTCACTCCAGCTCTTGGAATATGAGGTCGTCTCCCAGAACGAAGTTCGTTGCAACACGTCGTGGAACGCATCCAACCAGTCGGAAAAGTCATCGCAGGATTCGGCAAGCAGAATCATCTTTTCCGTCTTGCTTGTGATCGAGAAGTTCCTTCGAACGGTAAGGATCAGTTTCCATTTCGTTGTTTCGTCTTCGTCGACGGCGACAATGTGATGGGCGCGCAAGGGGGTGACGGCCTTTTTACCCCCGACTAACGACGACGAGTCCCGCGGCTGGCCTTGACTGTTCCACATGTTGAAATCGTTGTAGTCCGCGAAGCAATGCAGTTTGGCGCTGTAAAAGTTGATGCTAAAGTATTGCGCGCGAAACCCGCGGAACAACGTTTTCTTCAGGAGATATCCATGCTGACGGACAAGCTTGGCGCGCTCGGCGACAGACGAGCTTAATCCGACTGGGCTTCTTCCTGGGGTCCTGCACGACCGGGAGAGAGACGTCGGTGTGCGCGACATCTTCGTACCAAGACAAATTTGAAAGTGACACCGCGGCCGAGTGACATCCGTACACGGGAGGAAGGACATCCGTCCTGCCAATCTTCCATATTTACATATAAATGAGCGTACAAATGTACGGTCGTGAATGTTAGTCGCCAGCATTGTCCCCGTATTTGTATTGGATTCAAGTATATCTTGTAGTCTGTCCCTCGCCGGTCGCTGAAAATTCGCGGGAGCAGGTCGCATGTGGAACAAATCGCGCTCCGATCTCGACTGTCGCAGTCTGTGCTGCGTGCGCCATGGAACCGCGGCGTCCTGCCAGTTCCCCGCCGACCTCCTATATCGCTGGATGGTGAGGCTGTCCCCCGCGGCGAACATGCGTGCTCCTACGTGGGTGTACGTACACATCGCTGTCCTATCGCTGATAGGACTGTCCATCTGGTTGCTACCCGATGGGATTGCATTAGGTGCTTGGAACCTCATCGGGTGATCGATCCCTCCAACATGTTGCTGACGAAACCTCCAACAATGTCGCAGTGCTTGTGCCATGGTGACATGCATCTGGATTTCCTGTGCTCCACTCCGACGACCGATTTCACAAGGACCTTTGTGCCGCGACGCCTCGTTTGACGCAATTGGCGCGCTTGACTGTCGCCTCGATTGTCCCAAGGCTGCATACGTTGTGCTTCGGCTGTCTTCGACCACGTCCAGCCCTCATTTTCGTACGCTGTCCGTGATGCATTTGGATGCCGCACGGGCGAGAGAAAATACTTGTCCCCTGGCGAAGGTGGGATCCGTGGTGTACGCAAGCCATCCATCCACGCACGATTAAGCACCAAAACACCACCTCGTTGATGCGACGGAGCTACTGCGAATGACCTTCGCCTGCAGTCGTCACCGAGTAAGCGTTGCATGCGGTTTGTGTGTGGTCGAGTTTTCACAATAGCAATTCCCTCGGGCTTTACCGCGTGTGGCTGGGAGGGTCCGGTTGTAGTGCTTTCCTTCACCTGTCAACGACACACGTAAGCCAGGGTTCCGACGATAATCGCAGCAACCGCGACCCTCTACTTGCACACGTCCAGCCCAACCACAACAACAAATACTGGAGCCGCCGACGCCCTCTATGCCGCCGTTATCCTTCGCCATCCATCCACGATTCATTGCAAATGTTACTGTTGCCAGTCGTACGAAGCATCCAGCGTTTGCGCTCGCGACAATTTGTCCGAACACAGTCCAAGTACAATTGGATTTTTGGGTGCCGCCGTGTCGCTGACCATACCTGCCATAGCATCCAGCCTGCCACAGCAATCCTTCTAGCCTCGCTTGCATATTCCAATCTGCGCGCATGCCGTCGGGAGGAGCGGCATGTCGAGGATGACAGGGAGGTGGCGCTGCTACAACCACGTCCCTTCCCTGACAACCAAATCAGGATAACAAAAATCGACCATGCCGGATACCATATCCGTATCCGCGCCATCACACCACAAACAAATCACGATCGCTCGATCTTACATCGAAAGCGCTTGGAAATGCTACCAACATGGATGCACCAACGAAGAAATGGCTGGTGCCGCTGGGACATGCTTGGTGCTGTGCTCCCGAACTCGTCCAGAACAACGTCTTCGACTGCTGGGGTGTGAAAAAAAAAAAAAAAAATCCGGAAAGCCACTTCAACTTCCGGATAAGACGGGCTTGAATCGCCGAGTCGTTTAATGGCCACGCAGGTCCTTATCACTCGTTCTCCGCGCCAATCCATCGTCTGGCGCGCCATGTCGACGTTCCGAGATACGAGCTTCTCCAAGTACTACCTCGTGGGTGGATGCATCATTCGTGACGTCGTTGATCTCTCGGATACGTTTAGGCCCAGCACGTGTTTCGCGACGACGAGCTCGACGCCGTGATCGACACACTTCGGAAACCACTTCCATCGTGCTTTCGCATCAACCCGAATGCTCCCAACCGCGCCAGGTACGTCGTGAAGGATCTCACGTCGTCTTACTCAACCGAATGACCAGTATCCAGGATGCGTTGCGAACGCAGTTTCAATTTCACACCGGATCGATCGAGTTCCGAGACCAGCTCGTGACTCCACCCCAGTATGTGGCAAACCAGTCTGCATGTGGCTCATGCAAGGCGCAGAGAATTGCCTTGGTTCCCTGCAGCTAGTGGCAGTGCATGGCAAATCGAATGCGGCAAAGCTGTCATTTCGAAGCTTGGTGCGAGCCACGAACTCGGAACTAAATGAACCGGGTCCTCTAGGTCGACAAAACGAGCTGTTTGGGGAGTTGCATAGATTTCTCATGCTACACACTGCCAGCGGCGCCATCACGCGCCAGGAAGCTGTCAGCATGATCCCCACGCTTTTTCTCGATGTCCAACCCGGCCAGCGCGTCCTTGACATGTACGCATATGCTACACCGAAGGCATGCATCATGCATGTATTCCGTTCAGGTGTGCAGCCCCAGGCTCGAAAACGTCGCAAATCCTGGAGACTTTGACGTCTTCATCGGATCAACGTGACGGCTTCGTCGTTGCCAACGACGCGAGCGAGAAGCGCGGGTTTCTGTTGGTGCATCAACTGCTTCGACTTGGACTTCTGTCTGCCGTGGTGACGTGCCACCAAGGCCAAGACTTTCCTGGCTTGTACGACCCCATCAGTGCGTCCTACTTCTTCATAGAACTCGTAATGCCCTCGATTTCATGAATTTGTAGGTCGGCAACTCCAAACGACGGACGCATTCGATCGTGTCCTGTGCGACGTTCCTTGCACGGGCGACGGTACTTTGCGCAAGAACGAAAACATTTGGCGTCACTGGCACGTCGGCGACGGGCTCACGTTGCATCCGTTTCAGCTCAACATTGCGTTGCGCGGCGCGGCGCTGCTCAAAGTCGGCGGCACGATGGTCTATTCGACATGCTCGTTCAACCCGATCGAAAATGAAGCCGTACGTGTCATGCCATGTGTCATCAGGGCGACGTTGGTGGCGCATGGTTCGCTTCCATGGTTTTACCTGATGGATACTCCATGGAAGACCGCGCACGATGACGTGGACGTTCAACGAGTTACCGTTTACCGGTGAAGCATTACGTTAGGTGGTGGCCGAGCTCATTCGAAGGAGCGACGGCGCCCTTCGCCTGGTCGAAGTGGCGCTCCCTGGACTAAAGCACCGTCCTGGCCTGGCATCGTGGCAAGTGGGCTGGCAGTCCAAAACAAAGGCCAAGAAACAGCGCCATCTGTCAAGCGCCGAGCCCACGAAAGATGAGTTGATCGCTTGGTACACCTCGTTTTCCGAGGACATTCCAGCCGACTTGCGCGGCTACCGCTTGACGCGGTCAATGTTCCCGCCGGACGACAACAGCAGTGTCCACCTCGAACGCTGCATGCGATTCCTCCCGCACGATCAAAACACGGGCGGATTCTTTGTCGCTGTACTACAAAAGGTGGCGCCGCTCCCAGGCATCGACCAGCAAGGTCTGGCCAAGAAATGACACGTGACCAAGCTGAACACGAACGTTGTTGAGTAGGCTTACCGGCCTTTGAAGTGAACTCTGCGCTCGGGCCAAAATGTTACAGATACGTGTGCCGGCTGTGCAACCAAACGGGCCACTACATTCAAGACTGCGCTCTGTCTAAAAAGTCGTTGGAAAAGGCAGCCGCCGCCGAGAGTGCTGCAGCTTCAGTTGGCACACCCATCACAGTACCTTCCCTTGGAAACAGTTCGTCCGTTTCCAAGCATTCTCACGCTGTGTCTGGTCAGGAGCCGTTGGAATTGGTCGAGAGCGTTATCACTGACGTCACTCCGATCGACGATACGGCTGCAGGATCTCTGGCGCCCCTTCCGCCGTCGGTATGGGCCACCCTCCAAGACTTTTATGGCTTGCCAACCTCGTTTCCCACGGTGTGTCCGTCCTCGTTTTCAATGGCATCACGCATGGATGCTGTGTAGTCGCAACTGTTTGCTCGATCCCATGGCACGGGCATTGTCACGTACGTATCGTCGAGTGTCCAGGCGGCGTGCTTGGCTGGACCGGATCTGAAGGTGCGTCGACTTGATCTGCTTGGACGCAGGGGTGACTGGGAGTTTTTGTGCAGGTCATCAACACGGGGGTCAAACTCTTTATGAAGTTTTCAACGAGTCACTTCAAAGGGTACCGCCCTGCACAAGTACGTCCTCCACCCCACAACGGGTCGAACCACTGAATCGTGGTCCATCGACAGGACGGACTGGAGCTGCTCATTCCATTCCTCGGGAAACGCAAAGTGTCTTTGGGGTGGTCGGCGTTTCACGAGCTCGTGGCCATCACGACCACGAAATTCTTGGACGACTTGGACACCGCCACGAAGCGACTGTTTGACGGGATGGAAGTTGGCCCTGCCGTCGTGGTGCTGCAACGACAAGCAGCATCGAGTAACGACGTGGCACCTATTGGTCTGGCCATTTGGGTCGGGCACACGAGCCTTTCCAAGCTCGTTACGACATCCGACTTGACCATCTTGGCCGACCACCTCCGTTCCGTCGATGTGTCTGCGTACGAACCGTAGGACGGCTCCTAGGGATACCCAAATCTAACAAGTCAAAAGTGTTACGCTTCAACAACTCTTCAGTCCATGAGCATATTATCGTGGCAGGATTCCATGGACTGAACGACGCATGACGTGCCACTTTGGAGATTGAGCCCTTGAACACGCATTTTCAACAACGACGTGGCGGCAACTCGCGCGTTACTCCGCCACGGGGACATACGCAAGGTCGCCGCAATTGACAAACTGGTTGGTGGACGTGCCTTCATACGGGGCCAACGGGTTGATGCCGGAGAACTCGATGAACTGCGCCATCGTGCGCTTCGTCCCCACCATGAACTTTTCGATCTCGGTCTTGTCGTAGTCGTCACTCGACGTTGGAAGGCCCAACTGCGCGCGGATGCGGCGCTTGGCGGGCTGCTGGAGCTTCCACTTGCGGCCCCAGTCATCGTCCCAAATGTACTTGCGCACTTCAAACCAGTGGTACACAACCATGTGCGTCGGGTAGTACATGTCGTAGCCATGGGTGAAGAGTCGCGCCGCCTTGGAGTACTCTTCTCCGTGAAACAAGTAGGGCGTGTACGGGTCGTTGCGGATGTGCAATGCACACGATGACGTTGAGAAACTGAACCCGCCGGCGAATTGGGACATCAATTGAGGCACTGCGGGGGACTTGACCTTCGACGCTGCGCCATATTGAATCATCGAATCGAAGTCTTCCGTTTCAATGCGGCCATGGCACATCTTGGAGGTGCTGTCCGTCAGCTTTCCGTCCTTAGGCATGCTCGTAGTGGGGTCGGGGTACACGGTGATAACCGCTTTCGGATTCTTGATCGAGTCCCACTGCACAATGAGATCCGTGTCCCAGTGCTTGATGAACAAAATGTGGGAGTCGATCGCCAACACGAACGCGTCCTTCTTTAAGTCGATGCCTTTTTCAGTTTGATATCGCGCGTACGTAGGACCGAGGGCTTTGTTCGCATCGAGGGTATCGTTCCGCTGTAGGCGCAGCTTGCGTTGACAATTCGCTTCACCAACTTTCAAACAATACACATCCATGCATCGTTGTTCACCTAAGTCGAAGCGAAGTTGGTCAAAAATGCTGACGCTGATCAACTCAGGGTGTTCCGCCGTCGTATAGAGCGAGTCCAAGGTCTCGGAGCAGCGAGTCGAGTCGCGGTAATTTGAAATCAGCACCACAATACGCCGCTTTGTCAAGTCCAACGTCGTCAACGGTGGAAGAGTTGCAGTCGTGGTAGAGGTCAGTGTCGTGGATGTCGCTGCGGGGAAACGTTCCTGACGAATGTTGTGCTTTTCAGAGGCCTTGTGCGCGTTGTTGACGACGCTCGCCGCATGTTCGCTCTCCAAGAACGAAAGGTTCATGTACACCATGACACCCATCACGGTAGTAAGGCATACCACGACGGCGAGCTGAGGGAGCGACCTCCGCACATGGAGCCGTCGACTCTGGTGCATCGTGCTCAACGAAATTCTCGACAGTGCAAGGGTAGACACGCGCGAATGATTATCCGAATCCGGTTAAACGGCAGAGGCATTTCGTTTGTTGTAAAGGCCGACTCGACTTCGTAGCGGAACGCAACCATTGCCGGGAACGATGACAGGTCCATGGGAGCTCCAATTGCCTGCAAATGCGATGTGCATGCACTGTGCATGCGCTAATTGGCGATACTTGTGACGGCGTTGTCGGAACGCACGGCAGCGTTCATGTACCAGCTGTACTTGCTGCGGTGTAGAGCTCCGACAGCGTAGAGGTACGATGCAGATAAAAGATAGAGCTCAGCAGGAACTGTGGATTATTCGTCGGCGACCGGGACGTACTCGAGATCTTTGCAGTTGTTGAACTGAATGTCAACTTTGTCGCCGGGGTACGGTGCCAACGGGTCGATACCGGAGAACTCGATGAACTGCGCCATCGTGCGCTTTGTTCCCACCATGAACTTTTCGATCTCGGTCTTGTCGTAGTCGTCACTCGACGTTGGAAGGCCCAACTGCGCGCGGATGCGGCGCTTGGCGGGCTGCTGGAGCTTCCACTTGCGACCCCAGTCGTCGTCCCACACATACTTGCGCACTTCGAACCAGTGGTACACGACCATGTGCGTCGGGTAGTACATGTCGTAGCCATGGGTGAACAGTCGCGCCGCTTTGGAGTACTCTTCTCCGTGAAACAAGTAGGGCGTGTACGGATCGTTGCGGATGTGCAGGGCGCACTCGACGGTCTGGAAGCTGAATCCGCCGGCGAATTGGGACATCAATTGAGGCACCACGGGGGACTTGACAGTTGTGGCAGCTCCGTACTGGATCATGGCATCAGTGCCGTCTGTTTCGATACGCCCATGGCACATCATGGCCGTGTTCCCAGTCAGCTTGCCGTCCTTGGGCTGGCCTTCCGTCGGGTCAGGGTAAACTGTGATGACTGCTTTCGGGTTCTTGATCGAATCCCATTGCGCCATGAGATCCGTGTCCCAGTGCTTGATAAACACCAGATGCGAATCGATCGTCAATGCAAAGGTATCCTTGGTCGGGTCGATTCCATGTTCGGTCTGGTACCGCGCATACGTGGGTCCGATGGCCTTGTCGGCATCGATCGTGTCATTGCGACGGAGACGCAGCGAGCGTTGACAATTGGTGTCTCCTACTTTGGCACAGTACACGTCCATGCATCGCTGTTCTTGCAAGTCGAATCGGAGTTGGTCGAAGATGCTGACAGAAATAAGATGAGGGTGTTCCGCGTTCGTAAACAGCGAGTCGAGAGTTTCTGCGCATCGCGTCGAGTCGCGGTAGTTGGCGATCAGGACGACGATGCGTCGTGGCTTGACTTCTTCTGTCGTGACAAGCGGAGTCGCGTCGTTTCGTCGTCGAATGTTGGGGTGTCCGTCGCGCTCGCTAAACTCTTGCGCCTCACGTTGGTTGATCGCCAACATGGACAAGTTCATGTAGACCATCATACCCACAACTACGAGGAGCGCCATCGAGACGATGTACCTTGGACTCGACCATTTCGATGGTGCTGATCGGCGCGAATTCATTGTCAGCGTCCACCCGCCCCTTCGCTTGCAAACCTGACACGTGACGCGGGCGGAATCATCTGGTTATCCGAATACCATCCGGAACGGCTACTCCCATTATCCTATGCAATTCAATAACCTTTATAACTGTATCCAAATGTCAGTCACGACAATACTGTATATTTCCAAGTGGTCGCCCACAGTGTCTGACGTGCGGAAGATCGAAGTCGACAACGCTCGGACATGCACACCCCCATCAAACAGTCGTCCCAACGCCACATACACGCCGCCCTGGAACTTATCCAAGAGTGTCAACGACTACGACAAGATCGAGTTGGGTCTCGGTTGGCACGATGCGCACGATGAAACGAGTCTTCGAGTATACAGAGATTGACCTGAACGCGTTGTAAATCGACAACAACGAGCACCAGTTCGATGTGCGCCCGCTCGAAGACGTTGGAGTTTGGTACGTTGAACCCCGGAAAAAGCCGAAACCCCCCAAAATAGACGACCACCTCGACAACACGGTCTGTTTTACAATATTCTATCATCTGAATTTCTCAATACCATTTCAGACATGTCATTCCTCTTGACCAATTGTAGATACAATAAAAACTGAGATTGACTGACTGAAATTCACCTAGTTATAGCCAATGAAATTGGACTATTTTACTCAATATTACTTTTTTTAAGATTATTCTTCTTCTATTCTTTTCCGAATGATCGCATGTCGGCATTTTCCAGCGTTCACTGTACGATACTACTAGTGCACTGATCGTTCGAACGAGTTCACAATGTGTCATCCATCGAAATGTTGGCGTCCCTACTTCCTCAGGCTGCCGAAGGTTTATGATGTTCGTGACCTTTTGCGCTAACCCCCTGGACGACATTATCGACCAAGGCAACGGTCATGGGAGATGTCTGAGCTAGTCTTTGCAGCTGGTACGTCAGCGAAGGTCGTGGATAAAACCTTGCTGTCGGTACTTGGTCGGGTGTATGGTATTGGTGAGTACAGTCGGAGTGTGCAAACGTACTGTGCTGAGGGGGGGGCGCTCTCCAACCCAGCACTACTAAACTGATGTTGGTGGTTGCGATTGCCGTCGCGATGGCACCTGGGGTGGCAGACGCGCAATGGTGAATGCGCCGAGGTAGCGATGCTGGAAATGGATGCCTCGCTGTCGCAACGTTCACGGCAGACACCACATCCAATGCCCTCTCTATAATGGCTATTTCGCTGTCGATCCGTGTGGTATGCATTATCAACTTTGGCGCTATCACCACCCCAGCCACAGCGTGACACACAGCCCCGTCGTCTCCACACCTGTATTGCCTTGGTGTTGGTCCAAGATCGTATCATGCCCCATGAGACGCCCACACTACACTCTGATATTTTAAACTCACAGAAACCTCACTTTGTAGTCAAGTGGTGTACAGGAAAGATTGTTCTCGAGCATGAAGCGCTTTCATCGGAAACACAAACCCGTGACAGGGGGAATTGAACTTACGCTTACCAGTACATGATCTGCCGTGGCGCAATATGTCAAAGACCTCACCACAATAGAACAAGAGCACAACTGAGCACATGTCAAATCGCTTAAAATCTCCAGGTGTCAAGAATGTGCTACAGATTGTCCCTGATTTATTATAATACCTTAAAACGAGTCGTTTGTTCCGGTCTTGTCAACAAGGATTTTTGATTTCGCTTCGCAGTCGCGACCGTCAAGGGGTATTATGTCAAACTGCATAAAAAGTTGTATGATGCGGTGTATATACAGCGTTGCTTGCAGAATAAACCCATATCCTTCGATATAACTGAAACTACTCGC
>NW_008580175.1:146128-147222 GCF_000520115.1 Aphanomyces invadans
AGTCCTGTTGAAGAACCTACTCTGCCTCCCCCCACGCAAGCCATGACAACGGCCCCTGCACCGCGAACTCGTGACCCCAACCATCGACGAATCATTGTTCTCATTGCGAACTACCGCGACTCGAAGCGCTGTGGGGAAACGCTGGAGTCGATTTTCACGAAAGCGGCCCATCCCGAGTTGGTGGCCGTGAGCATCTTTGACCAGTTGAACTACGACGAGAAAGAGTTGCCCTGTTTTGACTCGTACTGTCAAATTGTGGGCGAGGACAACTGCAATCGCCGCGACCGACTTCGTCTCAACGCGTCCATCAGCTACATGGATGCCACCGGTCCCACGTACGGCCGGTACCGCACGGAAGAAGGCGTCGATCTGACCATCGACACGTTCGCGCTGGCGATCGACTCCCACACATTGTTTGTACCGAACTGGGACATCGAAATGATTTCCCAGTGGGACTCGATCAAGAATCCCAAGGCCATCTTGACGGTATACCCTGACGGCACGGACCGGTACCCGAAGCCTGGTGAGGTGCCGAAGTTTGTGACGCTTATGTGTCACGCTCGTATCGAAAACAACAACGAAGACTCGATGGTGCAGTACTCGTCGTCGATTCAGATTCCATGTCCGCCGAAACCGCAGCTGATGTCTCAATTTGCCGGCGGATTCAACTTTGGCACAGCTGAGTCGGCGTTGGAAGTGCGCAACGATCCGTACACTCCGTACTTGTTCCACGGCGAAGAGTATTCTCGAGTCGCACGTCTGTTCACCCACGGTTACGACACGTACATCCCGACACACCATTTATGTTTTCACTGGTATGAGCCCCGCAAAGCGATTTGGGACCACGAGTGGGACAAACGATCGGTCATTGCTCGTCGATCGCAACGCCGCATTCGAGCCGCGTTGGGTCTGCCAACCTCGAAGGATGACTACGACAAGACGGACTTGGACAAGTTTTCGCTTGGCACGAAGCGAACGATGGAGCAATTCATGGCATTTTCGGGCATCAACCCGACCGCGTCGTGGATCGAAGACAACGAGCACCAGTTTGACGTGTGCCCTCCCAAGGACCTCCGCTACGTACCATACGTGGG
>NW_008580175.1:157954-160134 GCF_000520115.1 Aphanomyces invadans
AAGTTGTATGATGCGGTGTATATACAGCGTTGCTTGCAGAATAAACCCATATCCTTCGATATAACTGAAACTACTCGCTTCAATCATCATGCATTGATATACTAACCAATACACTTTTGAATTTCAGAATTTAACTTTATTGAAAACATTATACAAATCAGGTTTCGAAGGCATTGGCACTCGACAAATTCCCAAGCGAATGGAGTCGGGCAGTGTCCAATGCCTCGAGATTCTAGTTTAAACTTGGAAGCCGACAAATATTTTGGTGAATGAGCAGCCGGTGGACGTCGAAACCTGCGGCGACGACGTAGGCGACGAAGATGAAAGGTTGTCTTCCGGATGTCTTCGAAGAATACCTTTGATAAATTGATAAGTGGATCTTCGGATGTCTTCGAAGAATACCTTTGATAAATTGATGTCCATCACTTTTTATGAAGCGTGTGAATGGATTGCACAAGAACCAAGGTCATTTCAATTCTTGAACCCACTCGATGCTCCCGTATGCATACATCAATGCACATACTAGTTCTAGTATTCATAAAACAACAAGTTTTGATGCACAAATATGCAGGAAAATCAATCATCCGATGAAAAATCGTGCCGTGTTTGCTCACATGTACCAGAAGACGTATGTCTGGGTAAATTTCGATGATCAAGGTAGTCCTGATTTAGAGTGCTGCCTGAAGGTGGATGGAAACCGTACAGAACTTCTGCTGGACCTGGCTGCAAGACGTTTTGGGTGTTCCAACCTTAAAATTCTACGACACTAATCTAATCCAGCTTTTGACGAGAGGTGCGGTTGGACTCCACATTCTTCATACAGCATTGCGTCAAGGGTCTGGTCGGAGCAGTTGCTTTCGTTTGTCGCGACAAGCGACTGAACTAGAACAATCGACAACACCACAACAACTGACTGCACCCAGCAATATTCTCATCAAGAGGGAGTATGGCTGTGGAGTGGCTGAAATGTGAGCCGCATCGACTCTACACAGCTCGATGTCGCCAAACGACGTGGAGCATCTGATTTCATGTCCGCATGGACTACATTATCCGGAACCTTGTATAAATGCATATGCTGTATTAACGTTACAGTTAGCAAGTGTCAAAAATTGAATTTTATACATTAAAGTTACAAATAATGTTAAATATAATATTTGATGAGGTCACAATATAATGCATAGTCGGAATTGCCAACTCTGCCACGAAGCAAAGCGCGGGGATTGTAGTCAAGCTTTCTTTCAAATGCAGCAACAAGGGCGGCAGCGACCCAAGCGACGCCATGCGGCAACTTGGCTCGATCCGATGAACGTGTTGATGGCTTCCCTAGTCGTGGTGATGTGTCTGATGGTGTACATGAACGTTTTCATGCTGGGCATGAACCAAGACGAATCCAACTCGGCGCACCTGAAGAAGTTGTCTCAAAACTTCAGAAAGGCGGAGGCAGTCGAGGCAGCGAATAACCCGAACAAGGACCCGCTCAATCGGCGCATCGTCGTTTTGATCGCCAACTACCGCGACTCAAAGCGATGTGGGGAAACTGTGGAGTCGATTTACTCCAAAGCGTCCCGTCCAGATCTCATTTCCGTGAGTATTTTCGACCAGCTCAACTTTGAAGAAGGCGAACAACGGTGCTTTGACGTGTACTGCACCCTCGTTGGGGAAAAAGAATGCCGTCGTAGCGAACGCCTTCGTCGCAATGACACCATCAGCTACAAGGACGCAAAAGGACCCACGTACGGGAGGTACCAGACGGAAGAAGGTGTGGACTTGAAAGTCGACACGTTTGCCATGGCGATCGATTCCCATTTGATCTTCATTCCGAACTGGGACACGGACTTGGTGTCGCAGTGGGACTCGATCAAGAACCCGAAAGCCATCATCACGGTGTACCCTGACACGACCGAGCTGTACCCCAAGCCTGGTGACGTCCAGCAAGTTGTGACAATGATGTGCCATGCTCGCATCGAAAGTGACACAGACGACGCAATGGTACAGTACAGTGCAGCGATCGATGTACCGTGCCCGCCGACGCCACGTTTGATGACTCAGTTTGCGGGAGGATTCAACTTTGGTACTGCTGAGTCTGCATTGGAAGTCCGCAATGACCTGTACACTCCGTTTCTGTTCCACGGGGAAGAGTACTCCCGCGTCGCCCGCCTATTTACCCACGGCTACGACAC
>NW_008580175.1:168145-184408 GCF_000520115.1 Aphanomyces invadans
TCATGGCATTTTCGGGCATCAACCCGACCGCGTCGTGGATCGAAGACAACGAGCACCAGTTTGACGTGTGCCCTCCCAAGGACCTCCGCTACGTACCATACGTGGGTAGTCCTGTTGAAGAACCTTCCCCGGCTCGTGTCCGTGATAATGTAAACCGACACATCATCGTGCTGATTGCGAACTACCGCGACTCGAAGCGCTGCGGTGAAACGATTCAATCCATCTACGGCAACGCGTCACGCCCTGACCTCATTGCAGTCAGCATCTTCGACCAAATCGACTTGGACGCAAAGGAGCTCCCGTGCTTTGATGTATACTGCAAACTTGTGGGCGACGCAAACTGCCACCGAGAAACGCGCCTTCGTCGAAGCGACACAATCAGTCACAAGGATGCGAAAGGCCCGACCTACGGCCGCTATCAAACGGAAAAAGGCATCGATCCTACAATTGATACGTTTGCCTTGGCGATCGATTCGCACTTGATCTTCATTCCTAACTGGGACACTGATATTGTGGCTCAATGGGATTCAATCAAGAATCCCAAGGGTATCATCACAGTGTACCCCGACCCAACCGAGATGTACCCAAAACAAGGCCAAGTACCCAACCAAGTAATATTGATGTGTCATGCCCGCATCGAGAATGAAGGCGCCGACTCCATGGTTCAATACAGTGGCGCAATTCGTATCCCAACACCATCGAAACCACTTCTGATGTCTCAATTTGCCGGTGGCTTCAACTTTGGGACCGTCGAGTCAGCGTTGGAAGTGCGCAACGATCCGTACACTCCGTTCTTGTTCCATGGCGAAGAGTATTCTCGTGTGGCCCGGTTGTTTACGTTTGGGTATGATACTTACATTCCCACGCACATGGTCAGCTACCACTGGTACGAGAAACGCAATGTTATGTGGGACGAAGGATGGAACTTCAAGGCCGTAATCTCTCAAAGATCGCAACGCCGTGTCCGCGCCGCCTTGGGCCTTCCCACGTCGTCGGACGACTACGACAAGACCGACTTGGCTCAATATTCCATTGGTAACAAGCGCACCATGGAACAGTTCAAGGCATTTTCGGGAATTGATCCGTTGGCAAAGTGGATCAAAGACAACGAACACCAGTTTGACGTGTGTCCCCCGAAGGAGGTCAAGTACGTGCCCTACGTGGGGAGCCCCGTGCAAGACGTCGCGTAGCCATCCACAGGGTTCGGCGCTGTGTTCAATATATGTGAATTGCACTTGTGTATCTATTTGTTGGAGTGGTCTGGTCCTCGAAACACGTCAGCAGCGCTTCAGGTGTCCGCTTCCTTTTTGTCTTTCTTGGGCTTCTTGTCGTCTGTAGCCGGCGGCGCCGACGTACTTGCGTCTTTGGACGCGACCGTCGTGAACTTGACGATGAGGTTCATGGAAACGGCGTCGTCTTCCGACAGCCGGCGGCCATCTTCGCCCTCGGCGTACAGGTAGTTGGCCCCGACGACGGGAGACAGCACGTACGCGACTTCGCGCACCGTCGTCCCGGCGCGAACGAGGATGGCATGGCCAAACACGTCGCCTTCGACAGTCGTCAAGTTCTTGAGAGACTTGACCGGGTACACCACGACCATGTTGCTGAGCGCGACGGCGGCATTAATGGCGGCGCGGACGCCGGTGCTGCCGTACCGAAACAGCACCATGTCACTGACTTGGTCGAGGCGCGCCGACATCTTGGGCAGCAGGGGAAGCAGCGATGCATCGTCGTCGCTCGTCGTGTACACCATGTCGCCAGGCTCGTACATGATGTGGCGCTTCGTGTGCATGTTGCGTAAAAACACTTCGGACGCCGCGCTCGCGACGAAGCATCGGTCGCCACCATACTTGTCCACGATGCGCTCAATGTTCTTGTCCGTGTCGTTGCCAATGTCGGCTTTGTTGAGCACGAGAATTGTCGGGAAGCGCTGCGTCAAAAACGCGTCAACCAACGCGTGGACTTCCGCCTCGCCCCACGTCGTCAGCACACATGGCTCCTTGACCGCGTCGCCCATGCTGTTGAGCATCGCCAGAATCGTCGCGACGGATGCGCCATACCCGCTCAATTGTCCCTGGAACGTCGCTCGCAGTGTGCTTTGCGTTGCCGAGTGGCGCCGGGCGATCGAGCCCCACCGTTTCCATAAGTTGTTGAAGACCCAGTTGTGAATCTCCGTCGTCAACCAGTCGGCATCGTTCAGTGGGTTGTACCCGATCGTGGTTTCGCCCTTCTCGTTCGTGGTGCCGCTGACGTCGATGATATGCATCAACACGTGGGCATGGCGCAAATCGTCCAGGAACTTGTTGCCTAGACCTGCACCCTCCGACGCACCAGGAATCAAGCCTGCCACATCCAGAAGCTTCACCGGAATGTGACGTGTGCCGCCTACGCATTGACCGTACCGTGGTTTGCACAATCCCGACTTCCCGCGCGACTTGCATGGGCATTCCGTCGTGTAGTACGTGATCCCCTCGTTTGGTTCGATGGTTGTAAAAGGGAAGTTGCCCACCTTCGCCTTGCCATCCGTGACCGCATTAAAGAACGTCGACTTGCCCGCCGACGGCTTCCCGACGCATCCGATCACGAGTTCCATCTTGGTTGCGGGCGCCAGCAATTGTGTCAAAAAGTAGCGCCACTTCTGTTGTGTCGAAACACGAAATGGGCTGTTTTGATACAAAATTTCTTGTATTTTCTTGGGACAGCAGAACGAATTGAGACTATATTGACGTATCACTTTTTAGTTGACACAATCGCAACGATCGATCAGCATGCAGAAGGAAGCGCGGCGCATACTTGACGACGCGCGTACCGACGTGAGTGGAGAACGATGCTTGCTCCGTGTGCTAGATGCAATCACAGATTCTGAGTCGCATGCATTGAGTCAACTCCTCATGGCTGGTATAACAATTATGTTGAAGAGCTCCCCTCGACATCACCTGTCCTAGGCTTGAACGACATGGCGGACTGCGCGGTATTCTCCCGCAACTTGTTGCTTCATCATGTCAGTCGAGTGGCTTCTCTTCGTAACCTATCTGATGAAAAGGCAGAGTATGTCGGGTATGCCTTGGCATCACTGGCGTATTCCCTGTGGACGACATTCTCGTCTGACGTTGCCTGTGACGATGTCAACAAAGCTCTTTCGCGCGCGTCACTCGGACACGACATGGTACTTGTGGGCGTCACCGCGTATATTGAAGAGGCCCTGGCGACTCTGCCGTCTGGAAATCGCCAAGCGCTCCTCTCGTGCTTTCGCCAATTCGTTCTTCGCACGCTCGGCAGTCCATCCACCTGTACGTCCATCTTGCGCGCACGGTCGTACCTCTCCACATTTTAATCATTCTTCAGCCCCTCTTGCCAAGCAAACCGTGGCATCGGCCATTGTCCGGCTAGGATGGAGTGTGGACAGCATGTCCCAGCGCGTTTTTGTCGTCGAGACTCTTCTCCGCACGGTTGAGCTGCTTCCCATCGACTCGAAGGTTGCGTCGACTGTCCTCCTCAGCACCGTGGATCTTGCCACTTCTGTGGTGGACTCCAGCGTTCATGTTGCCATTGCGGTGGCCCTCTTGAGCCGTCTGCCGCACGTCCAAGGTGTGTGTCTGTCATAGTTGCGTGGGGTTTCATGAAGGTTTGTGATGGATTGCGTTAGCTCAAAGGAGCGGCACCCTCCATCTCCTCCTCGCTCTCGAATCGCTCCTCACTGCCGCCCCTCTCGTGGCCTGGAACGACGATTCGGACGTACTTGGGATGGTCGCATTTCAACTCGCCACCGTGCGCACTCCTGTCGAGCAGGCCGTGCTTCTGCGTGTTGTCCGCACTCTCTTGAATGCCGTGCCAGACACCACCCGCTCTCGACACGTCTATGCGGAAGTGTTGTTTGCCCCGTTGCTCCAGTTGCTGCCCGCGTCGGCGTCGCACGTGCAGCAACTCCAACACGTAACGACACAAGTGCCGTTCGAGCCATGTCCCATGTCCACTGACGACGTGATGCCCTCACAATCGTTGAGCCCGCACTACCCCCTAGTGCATCTTCTTTCCACGATGGTACGCACGGCGGAGACGACCACGATCGTGGCATGGCTGGCCGACGCCGCGCTCCAACTCAGCAACACGTCAAATCGACCACCTTACGACGTCCACGTTGTTCTCGTCAACAGCGCTTTACTCTTCCACCCATCGCCTCTTGTGCAAGACGCAGCGATCGCCACCGCCAAGGCGGGGGTCCTGGCATGGCCAGCCGCGGGTCGGGTGTTTGTGCCGTGCGTTGTGTACGTACTAGCGAGTCGTCCGGTGTCGTCGGAGCCCGTCCTCGCGCTTCTGCATGTCCTCTTGGCATCTGCCAAAGATTCCGAGTGCATGAAGACTGTCTTGAAGACGATCAAGGCACTGGCGGACGCGCCATCCACCAAGCCGCTGGCGCTGCGGCTGTTGTACCAGGTGTGGACTGTCGAAAGCCGCGTGTATCCCAGGTACGAGTCGCGTCGTCTGCTCTTTGTAATCATGCACGACCAGGCTCGAAGAAATGCTGGCAACGCCTCCGGAAGACGACAGCGTCGAGTGGCAAGTGTGCCACCTGTACACGATCTTGCAGCTGTGCCAAGCACGCGGAGACCTCGGCCTTGCGTTCATTGCGACGATTCAAACGTCGCTCGAGCATGCCCTGCCGTCCATGGTCGGTATGGCTGTGGCGTGCGTTCGTGCGCTGTGCGTCGGCGATTGCCTCGATTATGCCGCAGCATGCAAGATCCTTGCCACAAAACAGCGCAAGAACAAGGTTCGTGACGTTGGTGCCACCGCTTGGTCGCAAGTGGCTGGATCCGCCAGTCGCAGTTGGTTCATGACGTCGATGTCCGTAGATTCTTCGAATGGACCATCCCCTGTACCAAGAAGAATTGTGCCACTTGTACGGCATCGGCGGGACCATTGTGTCTGGGAAGCCCGCGTTTTTGGACCAACTGTGGGCATTTGCGACCGACCGCGCCGCGTACTCGCATCCGTCCGTACGCGCGGCTGCTGTTCGCGCGCTGACGCAGTTCCCACTTCACTGGATTGGCCTCAAACTCGTGTCGTCGGTCGATTTGACCGTCGCGCCGTCCGAATCGGAAGACCACGTGGTCGAACTCGCCATCGATCGGTTGCTTCACGCCATGACGCACGAACCCGACGCGGACGTTCGCTGCGCGCTCGACGCCTTGGTCAAAGTACGTTGCGAGCAGTGATCATGCGCACCCGTGGATGTTGCTTTTTGTTGGTCAGATTTCGTCGCGTCGATTGCGTGTACGTGTGTTTGAGAGAGCGCGACGAGTCGCAACCACTGCTCCTGCATGCGTGTGTGCAATCGAACGAGTTTCCGAGTGATTTGGAATCGTTCGTTGTCTTCTGTCGGCGCTAACATGAGTTTGGTTCGTGTCCGTGTGCCCTCATGGCAACTGTTTAGCGCGTGGGCGAAGACGAGGCGATGCAGCCGCGCAAACGGTTTGTGGCCGAGCGCACGTCGGGCGGAGCGTCGCGCGAAATGCGCAACCTGCTGCCGACGCATCCTGTGTTGCGGCAAATGTACAACGATGCGGTGCCGTTGATGATGCGACAGGCCCTGGCTGGCGCTGTCTTGACGTCGTTTGTGTGGACGCCGCCCGACGACAGCACTCGAAAACGCAAAGACAAAGCTGTCAAGGCCATGGAAGCGACATGGGCAGACGCGACGGCGTTGCGAAGTCAACTGCGCGATGAAGCAGGCACGAGCGAGTGCAACGACGAGTGGCCGCTGCGCCTCGCCCATATCGTGTCATGGGAGCACTTTATGACGCAGTACGTGGCGCTACGGCATGCAAAGGACGCGATCACCCGAGACGACGGCGGTGCCGAGAAGTTGGCGCTCGACTTGGTCGCGGCTCACAGCAGCAACCCGAACGACTACTTGATGGCGGGGGTCCTCGCGCGCAGCTTGCCGTCCGACCTGCACGTGCTGTCAAATCGAATCGTCGAGATGGTGTTGCGATCGCTGAGTTTGTCGTTGGTCCAGAGGTCGGACGCGGTCGTGCGCGACATCGACGGGCCCGTGCATGCAATTGTGGCGCTCGGAGTTGCGACCCAGGGCGCTCTCGGCTTGCACGAACACTTGGTGGACGAGGTCTGCGACAAACTGGTCGGGATTTTGCACGCGGACAATGCCGAGCTCGTGCCGGCATGCCTCTTGTCCCTTGGACACGTTGTGCAGTCGTTAATGCTCAAGCAAGTGGCACCGAGCCTCATGCGTCGGCTCTTCTTCACGCTTGTGGTGCATCTGGTGGACGCTGCCGTGGTTCGCGACGCCGCTGTCGAGTCGACCAACGACGAGGCGTTGTTCCAAGTCCAGCACCTCGTTGTCAGATCGAGACCCGACAAAGCCATACTGACCGCCACCTCGACCGCGCTGGCGTTGGCGAGCGAGGGCTGCATGGCATGCCAGCATTCCGAGTGGCTCACGGGCATTCGTGAGTTGCTTCTTGCGTTGTGCGAAAAGGGATGTTCCGAAGTGCTGACAGCACTGCCTGTCGTCTTGTTGCAGTGCCTGCAGTTTGAACTCATTGGATGGCCGGAAGTTGACGCATTTGTCGACGTGTGTGCAGCCGCCGCGGGTTTAAACGAAGGGACCGAGCAGCTTTCTCCAACGCCGGAAGCCCTGGTCGCGCTGCCGTACTTGCTCTGCCGCACCCAACCACTGGGTCACATCACGTCGCCCGATTTGCCTCGGCAGCTCCTCGCCCGCCTTCTCGACATTGCGCATGACACGTCCAGACAGTACGATGCTTCCGCGAGAGCTTACGCAACGTTCGGGCTCGCCAACATGCTGGGCGCTGGCCTCGCCATGGACGTGCGGCCAACCGTGTGGAAGGGGATGCTGGTGTCGCGCATCGACGCTGAAAAAGCCATCGACTGCCTCACCACGTCGGCCAGTTTGTGCGCAGTCCAGCGCGTCCGCATTCATGCGGTATGGGCGCTGGGAGCACTGTCGGCGCTCGGGTCATCCGGCGATTCCTTCCAGCTCAAAAATGCAGGTGAACATTTCGCGTCGTCGTCGGCGCTTTTTTCGTTTCAACATTGCTTGCGAGCACAGTGGGGGCTGACGCACGTGTGGCTGTAGGTATGGACGCCGGACTTCAATTGCCGCCGTCCTCGGCCACGTACAAGCTCCTGGACATGCTGCGGCACGTCAAGCAGCCGACAGTGGCCGATGCGTCATGGATTGCGAGTGCTTTTGCGGGCCTGTCTGTCTGTCAAGTCCCGACGTTCCATTACGCCACCCTGGTCCAGCGCCTGTGGAAAGCCCGGCTCGGCGACAACGTCGCGCGCGCGGCCCTCACGTTTGCCTTCCGGCACTGTGTCCATGACCCGTCGCTGCTGAGTTTCATCGTGGAATTGGCCGCCGCGCCCCGATTCCGCCATCTTTCCATCGCTGTCCAAGCCGCGTTCATTGAGCACGTGCCGGCCTTGGCCAAGCTCGTCGCACCCCATCAACTGCATTCGATTCTGACCAACTTGCTCGACGTGTTGTCGACCCACTTCGACGCGATCGTGGACGCCATCGCGATGTGTGCGACGGCGGCGGCGACCCCCACCGTGTCGGCCGTGTGTGCTGAAATCCTTCTGGACTGCGTGTTTCCTCGGCTCGCTGCCGACGTGGCGATGCCAGCTGCGTCGCCGTCATCGTTCGCGCCATTCCAAGCGTTCACTCGAGCCGTTTTCCACGTCGATCGTCACCTTGCCAAGGCACGATTCCTCGACGCATTGCGACAGCACCCAGAGACAGCACACGCTGCTTTTGTGTGCATGATGGAGCTGTTCCGCCTCGGGGGGTGCGAGCCCAAGGAGGTCCGGGTCGCGACCATGCCCTTCCTAGCGGGATGTGACAGCGCCGACCTCGTTGAAACCATCGTTGTGCATGCCTCGACGAGCCTCACCCGACTTCAACCCAACGACCAGCTCTTGTGGCTCATGGACTTGATCAATTGGGTCGGGCTCAAGTTGTCTGCTCGGACGACTCCGTCGTCGTCGACTGGCCATGGTCTCCTTACTGTCCTCTTGGGGGCGCTCTGTGTGCGGTGGTGTCCCGACCGTGCGATTCAAGCGCAGTGGCTGTGGCTGCAGAATCGAGTCGCCCACGTGGCGGCCGTGTTGCCAGCCGCATTTGTCCACGTGCTGTCGAAACTCCACGTCACGGTCGACGCTAGAGCTGCCGACGGCCTCGCCGCCCAGTTGGTCGTGCTGGTCCAGCAACTTTCCGACTCCACCCACAAAGGCATCGAGTCTGTCTACGAAGCGATCGTGTCGTATGCGTACGTGGCGACGACAAACGTCCGCATCGACGGCGTCGCATTCCTTGAACACTTTGGCATCTAAAGGTCGGGTGAGGAATCCATGGAACGTGGAATGTTTCCATCGTGCTGTTGACAATAATCGAGATCCCCTGAGAACGATTTTGCGTGCGCCTTGCTGCGTGCATGGACGCCTTGTAGACCAATTCAAGGTTGGCAGCGATGGTCCTACTCATCGAGGACGATGGGCAGACTCGACGGACAACGAGCGCGGCCGTGTATAGCATGGCGGCGCATGAGGATTCCGTGCGACTTGGATTGTTGTATCGATGGATGCGCGCAATGTGGAATGCTCTCGACGACGTCATATCGTTGTCTACACTCGAGGTCCTAGCATTGGCTACCATGCTCGGCGGCGGCAGCGTTCGTGGCCAGGCGCAGGGCGACGGCGGCGGGGGTCGTTTGCTGGGTGGACGCGACCACGAGGCAGTAGTGAGCTTGCAAGAGATGGAATTCTTCGAGCTCGTCAAACATTTCGAGCCGCTCCTTCCTAAACATTCCACGACGACAGTCATGCACTCGTCCCGGATCCTTTGCACCTACTGCTTGCGCTCGACGGGGTCGAGAAACCCATAGTACACTTGGTTCATATCCCAGCATTCGGATTGTGCAAATCCGGCGTCGCGGAACCGGCGGACCTGGTCCACTGCGTCGGGATACCTACCACCAGCCATCCCATGAGCCACACGACGGTGGGTCGTTCGTACGTCGAAATGCTCTTGAGGTCGCAGCCGCGCATGCGGATGTTTTGCACCATGGTCTGCCCAAACGCGTCGTTCGGTCGGATTTGCTCGTACACAATGACGGACGCGTCGCGAAAGGCAGTGCCAAACCACTGGAGTAGCGGCGCGGAATCTGCCGCGTCCATGTAGCACAAAACGCATTCCGACAGAATCTGCAAACGAGGTAAAGAAAGAACGATGCGTGCGAAGCACATCGCGTCGTACCAGCGTTGGAATGGACGGATCGATGCCAGCTGCGAGCAGCTTGGATTGGGCGGTGGCCACGTCTCTCAAGTCGCACGCGAGGAGAGCGTATCCACTGGCCGTGAGTTCCATGTCGCTACTCGTTTCGACTGTTCCAAATACGTTCGACAGGTCTTTATGCCGCCGACAGAGGCGGACCTTGGCGCGCGTGATGGCGGGAAAATCGACCTCCACGTACAACGTTCGAAGTAACAGCGCGGTGCCCTCGACGTCGTTGCGCGTTTTCAGTCGAAAGTACATGGAGTCTTGACCTGCACCGAGCACGACGATCTGCCGCGTATGTGAAAGGGGTGGAGTTGATTCGCTGTTCACGCTGGACGCTGGGGCCGTGGCGGCCAGGAAACGGTGGACGAGGACTTCAATGCTTCGTACTCGAGCGTAGTACCCTCTATTGATAATGGGCATCTTCCTGTTGGGCTTCGCAAACCTGCCTGCAAATGCATCATCCCAATAGCCAAGAGTCACGGCGGACAGTTTGCAGGAGGCCGCGTCGGTCGCCGTGTCCTGAACGTGCATGTCATTCTCGGCCTTGTCCATCGTACGCACTTGGTGGAGAAATCAATCTCTACAGGTTCTTGCTTCAAAACGTATCAAATGTCGAAGGCATATTCCGTTGAATTTTTCGAAATCGACGATGCAAAAAGGCCAGTCGAGCAATATTTTTGCTCAAAACGTATCCGATTTTTCGAGCAATGGTTGTGAAATGAGCCCCAATATTCCGTGGGAATTGATGTCCTTTCGCATCTGATTGGCTTAAAGCGTACCTGTTTGTTCAACTTTGTGATTGGTGGAACGGTTGGCGCCGGTGGTTGGCTCCACATTGAAAGCAACTTGGCACATTTTCGACATGGCCGGCCCGCTCGAGTTGAGTGCTGCGTGGACGTCGCGAGGAGACTCGCGCATCGTTGGCGCACACCCATGTGCCGGACCAATGCCTGGGCATATCCTGGTCACGACGTCAGATCAAGTTGTCCTGCTCAACACGTCCAAATCCACGTTCCAAGGGACCGCCGCGGTCGTGCACAGTTGGGAGTATCGTGCGGGCAGTGCACAGGCGTTGTCAGTTGTCGCTGTACAACATCCTACCAAGCACGATTTATTCTACGGGGTGCGAGGCAAAGGTAAGATGGATTTCGTTTCGTGGTCGTTGGCTACGGAACGCATCGGCGATGTCCCTGCCCGCTCGCTGTCATTCGAAGTCCATGCTCTTCTCGTGAACAGCAAGCTTGATGGATGCGTCGCCGTCAGCACGTCTGGCGCTGTGTCCGTTGTGACGGATTCCTCCATTGCACCTTTGCTTCCCGCCTCGACGGGATCGAAGGTGATGTTTGCACTTCTCTCGAACGACAGCTCCCACCAACTCCACCTCACCCTCGTGCTCAAGTCCGACGGGTCCAAGTACACTGTGATGTCTTTCACACTGGCGCAGGATCATGGCGACATCTCAGCTGTGTCCATCGCGTCGACTTGGCCCCAGCACATCGTGAACCCGCCAACTTCGTCGGCCTCGTTGGTTTCCGCTCTCGCCGATGACTCGCACAAGCTGTCGCTCTTCTGGTCGACGGGCGAATGGCAGGTGCTGGCATTGCTGGGCGCCACGACTGAACTGAAACATGTCACCAAGCTGGCCATTGCTGCTCCATCGACTGCTTCCGTGACAACGGTGACATCGGATGAAGGCAGCAAGAAGAAGCGAAAGGTCACGGCAGCATCGTCCTCTCCATCTGGCGATGCCACGTACTTCGTCGCGGCTATCTCAGCCAAGTCGATTGTAGTCGCGTCGTCCGTGTCTCTGTCCGTGTGGAATAGCCAGTATGTTGTCGAGATGTCGGCATTTGCGGTGTCCAGTCCCGCGGCATCGTCTTCGCTCGTGGCGCTCGTTGTGTTGCCGCAAACGTCCCATATTGCGTATGTGTTGGACCGATCTATTCAAGTTGCGGTCGTCCCGTCGGCCCCCGCGACGCTCGCCTCCGTGCTCGGCAAAGGCGCGACGCACCAGCAACCCGCGCTCGTCTTGTCCAACTTTGAAGCGGCGAATCCCGCTGAAGTGGCCGCCATCATGACCTCGTTGGACTTGACCAACTGGCAGTCCAAGCTGCTCGGGGAAAACGCCACCCAGTTGGACGTGCTGCACAAACTGACGACGCCCACCGCGACGCCAACCCGCGAAGCGTTCCAGAAAGTCTTTTATGGGTATGTGTTCTTCAAGGCAAAGCGAAAGCTGCGAGTGGGGGTGCTATCGCCTCAGTTTGTCGTTCAGGCTGCGACTCGCATCGTGGCATCGCCGAAGCTTGCGCTGTGGGCCGAGTTGTCGCTGCTCCTGTCGACCAAGCACTTGTGCAGCCGATCGATCCCGTCCCTTGTGCCTACCATGATGTCCCTCAAGCAGTTTGCCATCCTGGAAGAGTGCTTGCTGCACTTGTCGGACGTGGACGAAGTGCTGGCCATTCGAATATGCAAATTTATCCTGCGCGAAGCGTCGCCGGCGTCCGTGGCGGCGTTCCAGGCGCAGCACGGGAAGGGCACGACCACGGGCGTCACGACCCCAAGCCAATTTGTCGAGCACTTTTTGAGCCTCGTTGTGGCATTGCCAAAGGCTGACGTGTTTTTGCAAAATGCCATGCAGGCATTCACTGTGCCCGAAGTGCTCGCGCTGTTGGCATGTTTGAAGAAGTGGTATCGCCAGCGCGCCGCCCCCGAATCGCTCCATCACATTGTCGAGTGGATGGGGCTCCTCCTCGACGTCCACTACACGGCGCTCGTTGTCGAGAGCGACACGTCTCCGTACATCGTGACCGTGCTCCAGGACCTCCAGAAACTCTTGCTCACCCACGTCGACGCGTGCCACCACATGGCCGACGTGCACGGCGAACTCGATCAGTTCTTGACCAGCGCCCACTTGCCCCAAACCGCCGCTTCCTTGCCAGACTATGCCGTCGACGTCCTCCTCCTTTAACCCTAAGCAGTACATTACCCATCCCCCAGCGTGCAACTGACGTCTTCTCGCCATGTCGTCACCTCGGAATGCGTCCCCACACCGTCGACGAAGTCCGGGGCGAAGGGCAGCCAAACCCGTGTCCGAGGGTGTCCATGAGATGCCGATGTGGCACGTGCGCGGCCGGCGCCGTCACGAGCGTCTAACGTGCACAGTCGTGTGCAGCCTCTTTCGAATGGTCGCTGCGCGACGATCTGGTGGCGGCAGTAGACGTTTCCACGACCGATATTTTCCATTCGCTAGACGAGAGAGATGAGCGAGCGACCCGCGTGGATGCAGACGTCGTCGACAGCTTGATGAACGCGATCGAGTCGAGGGTCGCAACCTCCGTCGCGACACAAGTGTCTGGAACAAGTGGAGGTCGTCGTTGGGCGGGACGGCAACACTTTTGAAGAGTCCCATGATGTTTAGAGGCGACACCATGTCGCCGCGGTCCACGTACACGTCGTGTGCGCGGCGCATCGACGTAAGATCGTCGACAAAAGCCCGCCGTTCGGCGTGTCGCAAGCACTGCCATCGCCGGAAACGTGCAGATGGACTGAGACCAACGATCTCGTCTGTAGAGATGTTGTCATCGTGTGTGTGTCGTCGGTCGGTCTTTGCACGCGAGCTGGTGTTCTCGAGCTTGCCACACGCTCTCGTTTGTCAATTCGTACATCATGCATGGTTTTCATGCAGGGAGAGGGCGTCGCCGCCACGGCGCCGGTCGTCCGAGTGTTATGGTTCAGGCTATCGTCGGGAGCGATACGCTGGTCGGTGGAGACGGCGGCACACTGTCTACTCCTGGGGGACCCCGTCAACTTTGGTCAGCATGTGGGGCACGTCTTCGATGTGATTTCGCCGAAACCCCGACACTTCAAGTCTCGCCATCGAAAAAAGCAAGAGGGAGGAGGTGCCGTCGAATCGATTCGATTGCAATGGCTTTCAGCCATGGGCCATGGGCCATGGTGACGTTCGACGTCAGGACAGGTTGGCTGACTTAAGCAACCTTCGACGGGGTCCTCGCGATGGAATCCCCCCCTCCGTCCGTCGCGTCGGCGCCAAGAAGAGTATGATCAAGAGGTGGTGGTCGCCATAGAGGCTTGGCGTGCGAAACAATGGGACCGAACCCTTCCCGGGCGTTTGTGACGGAGCCATGCCCGCTAGCAGAATGTGAATCGAGTGATCGGATGCCATGACGCAAGTGGTCGCGACGTTTTGGCGCTGGTCTACCGACACCCGTGGCGCCGCTCGTTGCTGCCAACGTGACGGAGAGACGGCGATCTTGTGTCCAAAAGGCATAACCATGATATTCTGTCATGCCAGACAGAGGCAAGTTGTTTCTCGGGGCACATGTGTCGCGGCGAACCAAGCGGTGTCAACCAGCGCTGAGCATACGGCGCATCGTGGAAGGCACGTCGTGGGCGACGCGTGATTCAGCATTGCCACGCAGAGCACAAGGAAGCAAGACGAGGAGGACCTGTCCAGTTGTATGCAGTGTCACAAGGCACACTTGATGCAGTCAACAACTCGTTTGACGTGTACACGAACGGCGGCGTCGGTCAGTGCGAACACGAGGGACGGCCACTGCGCCGCGACCCTTTCAAGTGCATGCCGTCGCAACAGGATTGAAAAGCATGCTGCTGTGCGTTTGCTACCTCCCCGTTGTTCTTGATTGCTTCTCCAGTCTTCCGGCCCCGTTGAGGTAGCTAACTCCTTGCTGCGCATCCACGGGACCTGTCCTTGGTCAGCGCGACGTCAGGCAGCACCCATGAACGGCATCAGGGGAACTCACTGGACCGGCGACATCGGTCGCGACCCTTCCTGGCACATCGCACGTGCGCTACCCTCGCAAAGTCCGCCACTCCGAGCCACCGTGATGTGAAGCATGCATCTCCCCGATTACAAGACCATCCTCGTTGTGACTTATCGTGTGCGATGCAGGCACTATGCAATCGTGAACCGCGAATCGCTCATGATCTTGACCTCGAAAGCCATCGCATTCACCTCCAGCTTCCTCGCGTCATACAAATGAATGATCCCGTCGCCGTCTTGAGCGACCATGCACAGGTCGCTCATCGCCCTCGTGGTCGATGCGCCGCCGCTGTCCGACTCGGTAGGCTGGATGGAGCGGTCTTCAATGCCGTAGCTGCTCCCTTTCGACTTGAACGCTATGGCCTGGCCAGCCGCAAACGCCCGATGCGTCGCGACCTTGATCGTGGTGGCCAAGTTGGACCGTTTACCGCGTCCACCGCCGTCTGCAACGTATGCCACCGTCAAGTTCACGGCATTCACGGTTATTTACACATGCTGTACCTGAGGTCAGCATCGCACGGACGCGCATGGGGCTCTCCGGCAGCCCAAAGCACAACGTGTGGCACATGAGGAACCACTGTACGGTGCACAGCGCCCTCGTCTGAATGATGACCGCCTGGTTCTCGTACCCGGCCACTTCGTGGAACGCGTAGCACATCTCGCACAAGATCGACGACGAGTTGAACATGGCTTGGCGGCCGAGCGAGTTGCGCGCAAGGCGGCGCCACTTGTGGCGGTTGAGCACGCGGTCCAGGGCCAGCATCCCCATCAAGTTGACCACCATCACAACCATCATGCTCGGGAACGACCGAATGTACCACGAGTCGAACACGTCGATCCGAATCCCGTCCAAGTTGGCCGCCGTCGACTCGAGCGCCGCCCGGTCCGTGTTGCCGTACTCAATGTAAGGCGTCCGCTGCATGAGGAAGATCGTGCCGAGGTAGATGTACGTGACAGAACTAAAGTTCAAGAACCCGACGACCGCATTCGACCCGGTGTACCGCGCCATGCTGACAAAGTTCACAAACACCTTGGCGGCCTTGACGAGGAGGCAGTTGATCCAGAGCCACCGAAACTGAATCGCCATGATCTGGACCTGCATCCATGGGTTTTGGCCCTCGCCATTCCACTCGTACATAATGCGCGAGTACACCATCGAGTTCTTCTCATCCAAGACGACAGCAACCACGTACGCCACGACAAAGTAGTCGCTGTTGAGGCAAAAGTTGGAGAACGTGAATGTGTGGCTGTTGTATCGGTACAGCGGCGGCGCGAGCGTGTGTGCGATGCGCTTCCACGTCGTCCCCATCGATGCGGCCACGGTCCATCTCGTCGTCTTTTTGCTCGTGGTAAACCCGACGACGGCAATTACGAGCGCGACGCCTCGGAGGTAGAGGGAGGCGGCCGTCCCTGCGGATCGCGACAGGATCACGCCCAAGTAATGATACTCGCCCCGATACGCCGCGCTCGACGTCACGACGAGGGCTTGCGACGCCTCGTCCACGTGGTACATTGCGTTGCACGTGTCCAGCCCGAGCTCAACGATGGGGTCGCAGCCACTGCAGAACGATCGCGACGCAAACCGATACATGGAGATGTTCGCGACGACCGACTCGCCAACCGGCGGAATCCGGACTGGCGTTGTCAACCGCATGTCGACGTCCATCCGTGCGGGAATGTACCCAAGGTAGGCCAGAGTCGTGTAGTTGGCATGCGGCGGCGGCGGCGGGGCGTTTGCGGCGCGGAATAAGTTGTCGAGCGTGTTGCCTCGAATGAGCTGCATGCGGTTGTGGACGACCGCGAGTTTCATCGAGGTCGTGTTCCGGGACGGCAACGGGTAACTCTCGACGAGGGCGCCGCAAACGTTTTTCGTGTCGGTGTGGATGCGGTGTACTCCCGCCGTGAGGATGTATTCCGTCGGATCGCGAGTGTAGGACGAGTTCAAGACGAAGCTCACCATGAATCGGCCAACCTGCGAGAGAGACTCCAAGTTGGCGCGAGTGGAGAACGAGAACGATCGAGCGAGTTGGTCAGGGGTTCCCGTGTTAAGCAACGGCGTGAGGAGGTAGTTGGCGTTTCCGATGTAGTTGATTACTTCCCAATTGTTCATGACGACGTCCACCGCGACAAAGAAGAC
>NW_008580175.1:184993-199744 GCF_000520115.1 Aphanomyces invadans
TGTTGGACATGGGGAGATTGCAAGTGGGCATGTGTTTGTAGGTGTTGCAACAATGTGTGTCACAGGCCGCGACCAGTTCAAGCGATAGCGGCCATGAATGCTTTTTATAGCTACCTCGTCACCAGGTTCCCAACTGCATCCATCGATCCTGTGAACGCGACGAGCGATGTCGTCGTTTGTATCGGGGGCGGGAAAATGGTGCACCAAGATCGCGTCGACCAGACGGCAGAGGCCATGCAGGCAGGCGCTTGGTCTCGCTCGCATGGTCGTTCGCAATGTGTACATGCTAAACGTTCTACCGGGCAGCCACGACGCTGTTGGGATGAGAGGCCTTCCCATGCTTGTGATGGCACGATGGACACGTGGATTGACGTACAAACTGCAGTTCTGAGCCCCGCTCGACGTGCCTATGGTTTATGCTACGTGGTCGTACTCCAAATAGCGTCCCAGCAGCTCGATGCACCCAGCCGCTGACGGCGTCAAGCCCACCGACCTAGGACGGTACAAGATGAGCTTGGCGTCTGCCACCACATCAAGAACAGACCTCCACGAGTTGACCACGTTTTGTGTCGACTGAAAGATCAGCTTGGTTGCTTCGTATTGATCTACTGGCCCTTGGTCGTAACAGCCCGCGACCGCGGCGGCGTCCAGACTGCACTGCACGAGAAACGCTGCGAACCGAGATCAGGCATGAGATGGAAGACGAGGAAATCGTCATACCGAAGCTTGGTGTGGCAGCTTTTCCCTGCATGGTCACGCCTAGCAGCCGCGGCGGGGACAACGTGGCCAACGGAACGTTGACTTCTTCGCATATCTCTGTCGTGATCGAGTCAAAGAACTCGTCGACGCAACGGTCGTTCGTGGCACCATCGGGCACGGTGGGAAGGGAGCGCCAGTCGATATCGATGTGCTGCATAAATAGTCCTATGTCATGGCCAAGTTTTTTTGACACGTCGCTTCAAACCGTGGGTTCGGGATGGCCGCCTGGCACGTCCAGTAGGTTCGGGTACGCGCCGACGGTGGCGCTCCTCTTCAAAAAGCACAACTTGTCATCTGCCGTCACAAGCGCTACATGCGCGGATTCGGTCCATTAGATTAATTGTTGTTGTCGAAAGGAAGAGGAGGCAGTACCGGCGGCCACGCCGATTTTGTTGGACAAGTACATGGACACGTCTGGGTGGGTTGGCGTTCCGAGCGTGCTCACGACGTCGCAACGCGAGCACAGACCCAAGTACGTCTTGTAATCTGTGAGACCCCACTTCATGTGGAGCTCTGTTGGCGTCGCAGCGAACTCGGACAGTCTGAACTTCGTCCCGTTGAAGAGTTGAGGATTCGCGGCGAGTTTGGTTTCCCATGTATCGTGAATACTCTGCTCCAGCGCCATGGAAGGATGGACCTTGCGGTTATATGCCGAGGAGAGCTCAACCCGCACTTGAGAGCGCAAGTACGCCGCCCCCGACGTCGCGTCGAGGAACGACACACACCGCCGCTGCATGTCGGTGGTGTTGGAAGTTGACATTTGAATTCCCATAGATCTGATTGGCCAAAACTAAATTTGTTGTGTCGTTGGATTGGCTGAAATCCCAACAATTCCACCTCACGTTGGACGCAAATCTTCCGCAATCGCTCCGATGAACATGGGACTCACGGAGGCTGAAGTCAAGAAGATGACGGTACGGCGTGAAAACGATGCATGGTCCACGAGTTCTCATGAGTGCGCCGTGTAGGTCAAGCAGCTGCAAGACGCGTTGGCAAAGTATGCCCTGGACAAGAAGGGGGTGAAGGTAAGAACGACCATCGACGAGCGAGATCCTCAGCATGCCATCGTCATAACAATGATACCTGTAGGCGGACTTGCAAGCGCGACTCATCGAGCATTTGCAGGTACTCACCATCACCCCTCAACGTATTCCTCGCATTTCAAGGGACACATCGCTTTCCTCAGACTTCGGCAAGCAACGATGTGGATGCTGGTTCGGAAAGTGGTGCAAACGAGAGTAGTGGCCCCAAGGAGTCCCATAGCTCCGTCGAAGGTGCGTCGAATGATGACAGTTCTGCGTCTGAAGGTACGATGTCGGACTCGGTGGACCTAGAAACTACAGATCGATATGTAGCAAGTCTCAAGCAACTGGCGCAATCGCCTCGCAAGAGCGACACCCCAGCACCCACGACATCTACAGATACCGTATCCGCAGACTCGAGCGCTCCTGACGGACAGTCCAAATCGCCGGACGGCGGCAAGCGATCGCAGGACTCCCCCAGTGCCGTCGGTCCTACGAAGAAGCAGAAAACCACCCCACTCGACGCGATTCCAGACTCGATGTGCGGCATGGTAGTAATGTGACCACGCCCTCATTATTTGCTCAACTCGTAGGATCGCACCCACCCCCACGATTCGCATCGACAATTTCATTCGGCCTTTTACACTGAACGCCGTCAAGGTAAGCGACGGTGACGTTGTCGACATCGTGACTTTCTGGCACACGTCGTCGGCGCTTCTCATGGCGTGTGCATCTGCTGCAGGCCTTTGTGCAAGAGGAGGCGGCATTTGTTGAGAACGGGTTTTGGATGGACGCGATCAAGACCCATTGCTACGTCACGTACGCCACAACGGATGCGGTACGGGCACTTGGCATGAGGCACCGAATACGTCCGACCGACGTCTTGGTGTGGCTAGGCCATTGCAGCGAGAGGTCGCATCTACGGCACAACATGGCCCGAGCTCAGTGGCCGCCGGCTCACGGTCGAATTCTCGGCTGAGACCGCAATGGACATTGCGGTACGCTCCACACCCAGCCACGACCATCGTGTAGTCTCGTCAAAACCGAACGTGCAATAGGTGAAGCAAACCACCGCGGCCACGTCAGCAACTCGCCGTGGCAGCAACAGGCCGTCCCATGAGTTGCCCAAGCAGCAATCCAACAAGGCCACCACCGACGAGGCATTGACCAAGCGTAGGCTGCTCTTCCGCCGCACGCGATGATGGCCTAACCGTGCGGTGTTGCTAGCGCCCGTGGCCGCACAAGATCTCTTTTGCAAAACCAAAGCGGAACCGGCGCTGTTTTACCTCCCTGTCGATGACGACCTAGTCGCTCGACGCCGCGCGAATCTCGAAAAGAAGAAGCTTGGGCTCCTTCCACTCCGCCGCCGCTCCGGCCGCCATCGCCGAGGCGGTCGAAACAACCGCCGTGGCAATACACGCGGCAGCAATCGTGCGGCGGCTGCTCAAGCCTAACTGATCTAACAGGGCTGGCTGCATGTCGGCAAGATTGTTTGAAAAACACGGTGTGTATCTCTGTATTCGGCGCTGTACGGGAGGAAAAGAGCGGCAGCCACGACCGAGTACACGTGTCGACGAATGATCGGGCGCGTCGACCCTCACCTGGCTTAAAACTCAAACCCGATCGCGTCGAGCATATCCATCTCAAAAATGAGCTTGACTTCGGCAATCTGCGCCAAACAGGACGCCGTGTGCGGGCAGTGCTGCTGGATCACTCGTCGGAGGACGTCGCAGGCGTCCACGACTTGGGCGCACGACACTGGGTTCACCTCATGGCCCTCGGCCACGTTGTCCTCGGCACAATCCACGGCTTCTTCCCCAAAGATCGCCGCATACTACATTCGCGAGTTTGAAACGACCCCTTTGAAATATGGCTGGCTGGCAGCACTACAAACCATTTTGTGTTGCTGGTGGTACAACCAGTCGTAAATGAAGTCCTTGTACTTGCGGCACAGCATAGACCCGAGTGCGACTTGGTCGGCCTCCGACTGCACGAGCGCCACCAAATGGACCAGCGTAAACGAAAGCTACGCAACCACGTGACCATTTCGTACACTTGCAGCAATGGGTGGCTCGAAATCAACGACCCCGTACCTGGAGCTCGAGCTGCGCTTTGTACTTGTACTCGCTGATGTCGGTCAAGTCGACGGCGGCATCCAGCGCATCCAAGATTGTCTGCACAATGCCATGGAAAAACACCCCGTACGACGCCCGCGCGCACGAGATGCGAAGGGCCATGGCGGCACTGATGCGCACCTACCGCAGCATCGTCGCGTCAGCATCTCCACGTGTAGGCTCTTGCAGACTCGACATCGTCGTTCTTTCGTACTTTGAAGTTGTCTTGTTGCGCAATCGCTGCCGTGAGGGCGTTAAATACGGCGGGAGTCCACGGCGCCGACGCCAGCGGCAGAACAGGGCAATGAAACACCTTGGCTAACGCATGACAAGCATTCCATCGGACCTAGCACCGTCCGCTTGTTACGAGGCACAGCGCGCTGACGGCCTTCATACCTTGGGAGCCCCATCGACGACTTTCTTCGCGAGCACCGTCATGGCATCCGTGAGCAATGCCGTGTTTGCTAAGGTCTCAAGGTCGCCGGTGAAAGGCGTGCTGTGGTCCGACGCTTCCAAGTACTGCGCCGACACGATCCAACGGGTGAGCAGCCCCAGCGTCCGGACCACACTCGACGCAACCTTGTCGTTGTCGTCGACCAAGTGTAGCATGCACCGCAGGACTTGGTCAATGCTGTCGGGGGGCAGCAGCCGCAGCAGCCACGGGCTATGGCCCCAGTGCCCTTTCACAACTCAACGGCACGCATGGCACTCACCTGTCGGGAGAATCGGGGACGTCGGGGCCGGGAGTTGTGCACGCATTTCCGATGGCCCACACCACGCGTACGCGGACATTCAGCGTTGAATCGGTAGCGGCATCCATGCCCATCCGCACGATGGCGCCGATGAAGTCCCTCGTCTGGCAACAACACACTCAACGCACGTAACACGACCACAAATGGTCATGGAGACAAGTACCTTGAACACAGGGACGAGGGCCATCGCCCCGAGCAAGCGAAAGCCCGCGGCGCGCACCACTGGCGACGCATCGCGCGGGGTCGCCAAAAAGTATTCCATGAAGGCTGGATTGTCGGCAAATGCTGTCCATTCATCTGGTCGCAGCAGCGTAAAGCATGCGCAGACGCTGGCGCGTACGTGGTGCGACGGGTCTTGAAAGGCCCGAATCACATGCGTCGCCATAAACGCGAGCTGTGGAGAGCAGCACCCGTGAACTTTTGCAGCAGAAGTCGTCGCGTACGTGATGGGACGTGTGGTTGCCGCCCTTGACGTAGTTTTCCAAGATTTTGACTGCTTGCAGCCGCACGTTTTGGTCCATGTCGCGAAAGGCAGTCAGCAGAAATGCAGACAGACGGGGCCAGTGCGCACTACGCCAACCACGCAATCAGCCATCGCGACTCCAGGAAATGAAGGACCTCAACACGGTCGCGTAATTCTTGGCCGTCTTAGATAGCAGCGACATGGCGTCGAGACGATGGAGCATGCTCGTGGAAGCAGGTTCCCGAGGACTGGTGCCGATTCGACCGCCGCTCGACGAGTGGTGCGCGGCATGGGTCGACGAACTGCTTTTTGCCGGGCTCAGCATGTCTTCAATGAACCGACGGGAGCGCACGCGCAGCAGCGGCGTGGAATTGAAATGGTACAACGGCGACTCGACCGGCGGGGTGGGCTGCGACAGCCATGTCAGCACACTTGACACGGGCTCGGGCGTGCTAAGGAGGGCCGCGAGACAAGCCAACGCACTCACTCGCACCATGTGATCTACCAAGTCGTCACCATTCATCATCGTGTGGCGCCGTTCTACCTGGCGCGAACAACGCGTTGTGCAAATAATGCGCGAGCGCTTGCAAGATGGCATCCAGCGACAACGTGGCGGGCGTCGAACTCGCCTGGAGCATGTTTGGGTACGGGCACAGCGAGACGAGCGTCGTCAGCGTCTACGGGCCCAGGTGTCGGCGACCGCCCAACAACTCACACTACCTTCATCGCTTGCACTAGCACGGCTGTTTCGTGTTCGTACTGCAGCGTGTGCAAGACCACGAGGTGAACTTGATGAATCATGCGTACGAGGGCGCCGCCGGTTGTCGTAAAGGCCATCGACGACGCGTTCTTAAAGTTCTGGGACAGCGTGGCCTTGGCGTTGACGACGGGGAGCAGCAGTTCCAGCCAGTGGAGCACCTTGAGGCGCACTTGATCGTACGGGTCAACGACAGCCACGGTCAGCACCGACGGTTGGTGGTTGTACAAGACCAAGCATGGCGACGTGGTTGTTGGCAAGTACAGCGCCAGCGTTGGTGCGATAAGGTGGGGAAAACTTTGCAGCACGACTTCGAACGCCCGAACCACTTCGAGGCGCAACTTCGCCGCCAGCCCACTAGATCAAGTTAGACATTTGCGGCAGTGGCCACTCGTCGTGACGAGAAGGGGCGTTCGTACATGCCACGGTGGGATTGCGAGTGCTTGGAGGAGTCCGAGTCCGAATCCGACAGCGGCACGCGCCCGACAACCGCCGCGGCCGAGAGCGTCAGCCCGCAGCCTAAAGGTGAACCGAGGAGACTTTCGATAGGACGTTGCATCGTGCGAACTAGAGGTCGTAGCCAGAAACGGATCGGACGTACCCAAGAGGAGCCGAAGACTGTCCAAGACCTTAGGCATATGCGGCTCGACGACTCGACCGGGCGGCGCTGGAGTGCCTGAACTGCTAGTGTCAAGTTCCACCAGCCGCACCAGGCACTGTAAACTGGCGAGGCAGCTCTGCAGGCAAGTTCAAGCTTCTGTGCTTGAGAGTCAAAAAGATGGTCACCTTGTAATGCGTGCGGTTTGTCGTCCACACCACGCGAGGCGCGTCGCTGTGGAGCTGTCGTGTTTGCTGCTGAAAGTTGTCCATGGTGTGCTTCCATAGTGACGCAAAGTATGGCGGCGGAGCTTCAGTCACAGCGACGAGGTGAGCCATGCACGTGGTTGCGGCATATCGTGCGCCAACGTCGGCGCTGGAAGGGTCCAAGTGCGGGGTGGCCGCCGCATAGATGGTGTCATGGAGAGGGGCGGCAGACGCGGCGTTGTCTGCGAGGATGATCGACAGTGTCGTCAAGATTTGCTCGGCATACCTAGCCATTTGAGGATGACCAGGGTGTCAGCGAGAAGTCCTACCATGATGGGCAATGGGATAGCGCTGCAAGGAAGAACGGGATGAGCACTTGAAGTTGGTCTGATGTCAATGTCAACTTGTCCTTGCAGCAGTGCCGCACGACAGACGTGAATTCAGACACAAGTAGCTCCGATCTGGGTGGTAGCGCTTCGGCAAGCGCCATCAGCATTGCCCCGACCTCATCCGTGCGCATCCGCACTGGTGGCATTGACAGCGTCATAATCTCGGCAAGGATCGCATCGAGTTCTGCACTTGAGAGCACGGCTGCGTTGTCTTTGCGCAGACGCAGCCGAATGCTCTCCCAGACGCGTGCGGATGACAACTTCGCTCGGTTCGCTTGCCACATGCGAGAGAGTTGTTTTGACGGCAGCGCCAGGCGACTTGGGAAGCGGCGCCAACGGGCAGATCTCGTGGAGTTTGTCCAGCACAAACAACACGGTGATTGTCCGGATAATACATTCAAATTATCCGGGTTGTCAGCGTATAAATTGTCAGAGGACAACACATCTCAAGCGGGACTTACACAGCACCATGGCGCACCATGAACTTGCGGATGCTGTGGTGTTGGGCTACCGTGATCTGTCGGCGGCAGGGGTGCGACTTCTTCACCATGTGACTATTGACGGCATGAATGTAATGGAGGAATCGTTGGACATCCATGGACAGCCTCTTCTCATTCGCAACTTTGTCGACGAAAGCACGAATCGACCAAAGCTCTCGGTGCTCATTGTGCCCGGGTCTGTCCCCGCGGATCTTTGCACGTTGATGTGCGCCGAGATTGTGGACCTGCTCCAAGGAAGCAAGAACGTTCTTGTATTGAGCTCTCTCAACCTCCCGATGACTAGCGAACAAGAGCACATCGTGTTCTGGAAGCAACTCCACACGACAACTCCACTTGCCCTCGCCGACTTGGACTTCGAACCCGTTCCTGCAAACAGTCGATGGACGGTGAAAGATCAGTTCCTGAGTACCCTGCTGCACTTTCTTCATGTTGAATACCTCCCCGTCACCCTCCTCGTCGTTCGCGGATACAAGTATTCGAATTCCCCAGTCGACGGCACCACCGAGGTATGTCGCACGAGAACGTCGTTCCCGTTGTCCCCAAATTTACGAGTCTTGTGCCAGGTCCTTCTCAAACTGGGTCACGCTACCCCCGTCGTGATGCAAGAGCTCGGCATGGCGACCAAAGTCGCCGTTGACGTCCAAGCGGCTGCTGCTTTAGATGTGGCGACCGCCACCGATCAATTCTCCACTCACTCGTTGCTGTACAATTAATGTTTTCGTTCGAGCCGATATTGAACAGCGTTTATGTGATGCCACGTGCTCGGTCGGTTGCAGCGGCCCCGCAAATCCAGGGACCTGCCGCACTGCTTGATGACAGCATGTTCACGTCACATCCGACGTCGACAATGCCGTGGATTTTGGCGACTTTCGCCACCTAGCGCACTACAATTCTCGTTCATTCTGTACATTGCTGGTGTGCTACAGATAATTCACAAGCACCTCCACGGGTCGGCACTTGGACCGTCGTGGTCGTTGTGGCGGCGGGCACAAGTTCGAGGTAGGTGGGGTAGTTGCATGCAGTCCAAGCCTCTTCTTCGACATCAGTCGTCGTCAGGGAATTGCCGATGGTTTTTGGTCGTTCAAGTACTGTCGGGCACCTGCACAGAGCGGCGCAAGCGACGAACATCCTTCCTCGACATGGTGAAGAACGGCGCGCACGGTCGACCTTCCATCGTCGGCCGGCGAGACTTGTTCGAGCAAGTACAAGATGACGTGGCACTTTGCAGTGACGTTCTCGAAGTGCTGCGCTTTCTCGAGAGGGTCGACGTTGGGCAGTGGCACTTGTCGCTGGAGTTCGTTGTACGCCAAACATCTACGGCAAGGACAGTCCCAGGTCGATTCGACCGCGCGTTGCCACGTACTTGAGGATGGAGACTGTCACTTCTTCCACATGCGCTGGCATACGAATCCATGCCGCCATGACGATCGCATGCAGCGTCTCCAATGCTTCCATACACATGGTGGCCTCGACATTCTCGACGCAGCCAAGGGTGACCTTGAGCAGCGCCTGGAGGAACCGCAGCACGTGAAGGCTATGCGGCGCGCCCGTCCTCTGCACCCACACCCGAATGTGCTTGGTGAAGATCGTTTTCACAGATACTTCGAGCGCCATATCCCATTGTCGAAGCAACGATGGAAAGAAGCGATCGTACAGAGAGATGTCGCGCGGGCCAGTACTGAGGACGGCCAAGAGGTCGGCAAGGCAGGCAAGCGCTGCGTCCAAGAATGACGCGGAAGTTGACGCAGTTGTGAGCGTCTGCTCCATCTCGTGAACGAGCAAGTCCGAGTACCATCGGATATCCGTGGTAGTTGCATGACGAATGATGTGGTGGAGAACGGACAGACCGACGAGTTGGGTGGATGCCGTGACTTGGTCGAGGAGAGGAAGCGCCAGAGCGAGAACGCGCCCGACGATGTCGCTGGTAAAGTGGGGAAAAGGTATTTGCAGAATGAACCACGCAAACGCATGAGGTGCAGCAGCACCTGTGACTACCCATTCTTCCTTGGACGACTTGGACGCGAAGAGCGAGAGGATGCGGGGGAGCAGGCTGGCAAAGAGTGTGAGTGAACAACAACGGTAGAGTGAGTGCACTGCACCGTGGAAAAATGTCGACCGCATTTGTCATGGTCGTGGCGGATTCACGCGGACGCAATCGCCGGTGGACCATTTCAATGATGCGTTGTGCAGCCGCTCGGCTTTCGTGAGTCGACGGCAACGTGGACGATCTTGTGCAAAGGTAGAAGGTACATGCATGCGTCATAGATGCAGCCCACCCGTCGATGGCAGTTGTAGACGACGACGACGACGGCATCGCAATGTCTTCGTACAGAGCTACGAGAATGTGCACGATGCGGAACACTGGCAAGGCAATAAGGTCGATGCTACTTGACGGACATGAAGACGTCAAATTCCCATATTGATATCTCATGGCGATTCGCACGAGGATATCTGCACAGTCTGTCCACGTCGTGTCCATAGATGGAAGGTTGCAAGTCGGTTGCACGACATCCCCGGTGCTTGCCTCGAGGCGGTCTAGAGATTCCTCCATCTCCAATGTGTACAAGACTCCTTCTTCTTTGCTTTGCTTCATCAGTTGCGCCTGGATTGGACGCACGCATGTTGCATTCAGCTCGTCGACGAACCGCGCGACGTCCATCCTGTCGTCGTCCGACTTCAAATTCTGTCGAAAGTGCCAAAACCTCTATAAATCGATAATTCGCCGCATCAGCTCGATGACACCAGACCTACTACAAGTGCTCGGCCGCTGCTCCAACTACGCAGTACAACAACACGGCAGCCAGCCGCGTTCGTCGACGGCAGATATGACGCCATTGAATTGATCCCTGCCGAGAGTTATCCCATGACTATTCATCCAGGGTCCAATGCACAGGTCTTGTACACGTTTGCCAAACTCCCTCATCATCTCGAAAGCGTTCACGGGCAAAACCTTTTTTCACACCTCCTTCGTTCGTGTGTTCTTCCGGCGCTACCACCATCCCATCCTTACAGGGGAGACGATACGACAACAGTTTGCAGCCGGAATGAAATCATTCCAATTACGTTAGAGCTTCCCTTCTTTAACATTCTGACCCAGCTCCCATACATGACGAGGAGACCCCAGCCAAGATGGTATCCAGTATGAATTTGTCACGGACGACGACTTAGTAGTAGATCTGGAACGCAGGCCCCATCGTGCTCTTCAAGTACAGCACCTTGATGTTTTGCCAGTTCTTCTTGAGCAACGAGGCCAAGAAGTTGGCGGCCAACTGGGTGTTCACCACAATTTCTTCCTTGGTTTGGCCGACATGAGCGACCGCCAAGTTCAAGCACATGACCTTCTTCATTTGGAACTTGATCGTGGCGCGGACGGCGTTGGCCTTGTCGTTGATGTCTTCGTTACCAGAGAGCAACGTCGGGAACTTGCCGGCCTTGGTGAGGGCGGGCCCGAGCAGACGCGGGATTTGCTTGATCAACGAGTCGGATGCAAGGAACGCGTCGTACTTCTTGGCGTACTTCTTGATGACCTTCTTGTTCTTGTTGAACTTCTTCAAGTCGTCGACGGTCGAGAATTCAAACCCGTTCTTTTCGGCCAACTCGCAGTGCTGCGCGTTACCGATCACGCAGATCTTGAGGTTTGGCTTGGGCACGGTCGGCAGCTTGAACGTGCCGCTGAATCGCTTGTCCTTTTGCGGGTCGTAGTTCTTCAAAGCGATTTGAAGCTCGATCGTTTCATGGAAGTTGCGCTTCTTGCCCTTCACTTCTTCCTTGCCGACCGTGATGGTTTCGCCCTTCGAGAAGGCCAAGATGTCCTGTACCGCTTTGTCCAACAAGTCACTGTTCAACTTGCTCATACTTTAAAGTGTCGCTGCGCAGAACAACTCCAAAGGGAAAGTAAGCCACGGCTGGCCATCCTGCCACCTCAACCAGCCACTTCATGCGCCGCACTCGCCCAATCATACCCCGCCGTAACTTCCACCAATCAAACGCCGTGTCTGGGTACTAAGGCATACTAGTTATCTCCTACTAGCATTGGGTGGGCTTCTTACAAAATGCAAGTCCATCCCCACCGAATTTACGCACAGTGCATAGTATTACTACATGATACAGTGTATATACTCGTTTTGTATTGATATACAAGCTAGAAGATAAATCTACGACGACGCATGTGATTGGGGCATTCAACGCACTCGAAATATACAGCCTTTCGCGTTGCCGCCGGTGTTCAACGCCAATGCATCCATCAGTGGCTTGAGTCAAGCAATGTCGCTGCCCATCTCGGCCATTCGATGCACCGCATGCTCCCAAGTAGCACGATTTATGTCGCTCGGAGCACATTTGTTCAAGAACGTTTTGTTGGTTTGAGGCAATAGCGAGGCTTCCACAAAAGTGACGGGCTCGCCCACTGTGCCATGCAAGCGGATAAGGTTCTGGCGAGAACTGCGCTCCTTTGACATCCAATATATGTACTCACGGAACGGCATCAGGTTCCGCAGTACCGCGCTGGATCCAGATGCTGTGGAACTGCATAACCTGTGAGCAATTATACTATTCACCCGGCAGCGTGGGACAATCGAAACGACAGGTGCGCAATACTCCAGGCGCCACATCGGACCTGCCGAAATTTATACCCCAACCCCTGCCCCACGTTCGTTGCTGACTTGGTGGCCAACTCACTTGATATTTGTATATCTATAGAAACGTGCCATACAAAATCCAAGTCAGATTCGAGATTTTGGGGATGGAATTGCATGGTGGTTGACTTGGAATTTGTATTGAGTTTGCTTTGTTGCGATCTTCATTCAACTAGAGCCTTCGATTTTCCCCCTCTCATTTCCAGTTTTACTCGGTTCAACTCAAGTGAAAATGGCTTCCGTCGCGGACGTCTCCGCCGTGGCATCGGATGCTACCGCCTTTGGCTTGATCATTGGTTCGACTGTGTTCGGTCTTCTCTTTGCGGCCTTCCTCTTCTGGCAAGTGTCCAAGATCCAAGTGACCCGCCGTGGCGAAACCTACGCGTTGTTGTCGCAAGAAACTCGCGGCCAAACCGCCGACCGCTTGTTTGAAATTTACAGTGCCATTCGCGAAGGTGCGCAAGCCTTTTTGTTGGCGGAATACACGCTCTGCCTTGCCTTCATCGCTGTGTTCGGCCTCGTCATCTTTGTGTTGACGTCGTACGTCAACAAGGCTGACCAAGTCTTCGACTGGACCTTCGGTGCATTGACTGCCACTGCCTTCGCTGTGGGTGGTTTGACCTCGATCTTGGCCGGATATGTGGGCATGATGGTCGCCGTGTACGCCAACGCGCGTACCACAGTGTCTGCAATGAAGGATGGCGCTGCCGGCTGGCAAGACTCGTTCAACACGGCTTTCCGCGCTGGTGGTGTCATGGGTTACTCCTTGACTTCGCTCGCGTTGTTGGTATTGTTCATTTTGATCGCTTCCTTCGAAAACGTGTACCCTTTGGCTACGGACGCCAAGCGCCTCTTCGAAGCCGTAGCTGGTTACGGTTTGGGTGGTTCGTCCATTGCCCTGTTTGGTCGTGTTGGTGGTGGTATCTACACCAAGGCTGCCGATGTCGGAGCCGATCTTGCTGGCAAGGTCGTTGAAAACATTCCTGAAGACGACCCGCGCAACCCCGCTACCATTGCCGACAACGTCGGTGACAATGTCGGTGATGTCGCCGGTATGGGGTCGGACTTGTTCGGCTCGCTCGCCGAATCGACCTGCGCTGCCCTTGTCATTTCCACCCAATCTGCCGCCATCATCAAGGCTGGCTGGGCTGCTGTCCTTTTCCCTCTTGAAATCACCGCCATTGGTATATTTGTCTCTGCCCTCACGTCGTTCCTCGCCACCGACTTGTGGCCCGTGAAGAAGGAAGCGGATGTCGAGAACGTCTTGAAGGTGCAATTGTTCGTTGCCACCGCTCTGATGACGGCTTTGACGTACCCTCTTGCCAACGGTGTGTTGCCTGCCACCTTTGCCATTGGTGCTGACTACGTTGCTACCCCTGCCACCGCTTTTGCCTGTGTGTCTGTTGGTCTGTGGGGCGGTTGCTTCGTTGGCTTTGTCACTGAATACTTTACCTCGCACTCGTACACCCCTGTTCGTGAAGTTGCCCAATCGTGCGAAACGGGTGCTGCCACCAACATCATTTACGGCCTCGCTCTTGGCTACAAGTCTGCCATTATCCCGATCTCGATCATCTCCATTGCTGTGTATGTGGGCTTCCACTCTGCCGGCATGTACGGTGTTGCCCTCGCTGCCCTTGGTTTCTTGGGTACGCTTGCCACTTGCTTGGCGATTGACGTCTACGGTCCTATCTGTGACAACGCTGGTGGTATTGCCGAAATGTCGGAGCTCCCTGCCGAAGTCCGTGACAAGACTGACGCTTTGGACGCTGCCGGTAACACGACTGCTGCCATTGGCAAGGGTTTTGCGATTGGGTCGGCTGCCCTCGTTTCGTTGGCCTTGTTCGGTGGTTTCGTGACGCGCATTGAAGAAACCTCGATCAACATCTTGTCGCCCATCACGTTCGCCGGTTTGTTCATGGGTGCCATGTTGCCATACTGGTTCACTGCCATGACGATGAAGTCGGTCGGTACCGCCGCCATGGAAATGGTGAAGGAAGTCAAGCACCAATTCGCCACCATCCCCGGTCTCCTTGAAGGTCTTCCCGGCCACGGTCCTCCGGACCATGCCCGATGCATCAAGATCTCGACGGACGCCTCGCTCCGCGAAATGATCGCCCCTGGTTTCCTCGTCATCTTGTCTCCCATCCTTGCCGGTACCTTTTTCGGCACCCATGCCGTGTCGGGCTTGTTGGTCGGTTCGTTGACGTCGGGTGTGCAATTGGCTATTTCGCAATCCAACACGGGTGGCGCCTGGGACAATGCCAAGAAGTATGTTGAAAAGGGCTGCGTGTCGATTGAAGACAAGGACGGCAAGTTGATTGTCCAAGGCAAGGGCTCTGCCATCCACAAGGCCGCCGTCATCGGGGACACTGTCGGTGACCCGTTGAAGGATACCTCTGGCCCTGCCCTCAACATCTTGATGAAGCTCATGGCGATTATCTCGCTTGTGTTTGGTGACTTCTTCAAGGGCATCAACAACGGCCGCGGCTTGCTCAACGTGCCCCAAAACTAAATGGTCGCATCTTGATGTGGCTCGCACGTATCTTTCCCCTTCGCT
>NW_008580175.1:199844-211772 GCF_000520115.1 Aphanomyces invadans
CTTCGCTGCAACATTTGCTTGTATGCACGACATGTGCATTTTTGACATGTATTGAGCATATCGATTTAACACGGAATGTACAGTCACGTCGTCATGTTCAAATGCATGGAGGCCGATGGCGATATACGTTGGGATCGACGTCGTCGCATCGGGGCATCTCCTAGCACGCAATTGTTTCGACGTGCGAGCAATGGAAGCGGGGCATTGAAAGGGGTGTGTGGGTCACGCGGCCCTAAGACAATCGAGTAAATGGCATGCATGTGCGTGCCAAATCAGGTCGAGTGTATGCCGAAGGTATCGTACGTCGCATGCAATGCGCAGTAGAACCGCAGGTACGGTGTGAGCAGGTCGACTCCGCTTGTGCCTGCTGCCAGTGGATGGACTGTTGCGGTGCACCTTTTTCGTCCTCCATAACGACCAGGTCGACCACCACAACAATATGTGTATTTCGACTCGCCGTCGAACGGACATGAGGTCGTCGTCCCTTTCACCGAGCGACTCCTGTGCGTGCCCAAGTCGAGCAGATGGGAACTGACATGGCCAAGAGCTTGTCCGACGTCGGAGGTGGGTCGAGACGACGTCAGCCTCTGTGGCGTCTGTTCCAGTTTCCGCGGATCATCCCTTTCGGTGTGAACACACAGACAAGCACACGGAGGCCACCATGTCTTTGTGCATGCGTCCTTTCATCGCCGCCTCGATCTTGCGCGCGGTGGACGGGAGAGGCCGTGACGGGCTTGTCAAATTCGACGAAAATTGGCGGGTTTTCAGGGTTTTTCGCAATTTTCCTGAATTCAGACCAATCAAATCCCTACATTTTCGACTGTGTCGCGACAACGGCCGACAGACGTCACCTCGAGACGCGGAATACACCAATCAAAACACTGGCATTTGTACAACGCCATCGGATTGGGCAACGTAAGCGGTGCAGTGGATGACGTCACGCAATCAGAGCAAAGGATGGCGCTCTCTGGCACGATGACGACATCACGTCCGCGCCAATGAATCGCGACGAATGGGTCTGGGTTGGTGCCGGGTGAGGAGGCGAGCCCGGTCGATTGCACGGTGGAAGTCCCATGCTTTCCGTCATTCCTTCTTTTGCGCCGTTCTCCTCAATACAGCTTCATGGTGGACTGGAAGAAGCACATTGCGAACGCCAACTGGCCCATGGTCATCTACCTCGGGTACTGTCACGCTCTCGCTGTTGCTGCGATTCCGTATTTCACATCATGCATGTGGCAAACGTGGGTGTGGACGTTGACGTGCTACCAACTTGCTGGCCTCGGCATCACGGGTGGCGTCCACCGCCTCTGGTCGCACAAGGCGTACAAGGCAGCCGACTCTGTCCGCGTGTTCCTCATGTTGTGTAACGCGATGGCCAACCAAGGCACGATCTACCACTGGTCCCGCGACCACCGTGTGCACCACAAGTGGAGCGAAACGGAAGCCGACCCGCATAACGCGAACCGTGGGTTGTTTTTTGCCCATGTCGGTTGGTTGCTCGTGAAGAAGGATGCTAAAGTGATTGAGGCCGGCAAAAAGATCAACTGCGATGACTTGAAGGAAGACTGGGTTGTGATGTTCCAGGAACGCCTGAACCCGTGGATCAACTTGTTCATGTGCTTTGTTTTCCCCATGCTTGTGGCCACGTACGGGTGGAACGAGTCGTGGGTGAACGGCATCTTGGTCTGCGGGTTTTTCCGCTACGTGTTCGTCCTGCATGCGACGTGGCTCGTCAACAGCGCTGCTCACTTCTACGGCACCAAGCCCTACGACCCCGACATGGGCCCGACCGAAAACACCTGGGTCGCGTTCTTCGCCATGGGCGAAGGCTGGCACAACTGGCACCACGTGTTCCCGTACGATTACGCCGCCAGCGAATTCGGCATCTCGGCGCAGTGGAACCCAACCAAGTTGTTCATCGACACAATGGCTAAGCTGGGCTTGGTCACGGATCGCAAGCGCGCGCTGCAAGCATGGGAAGGGCGCAAGGCCCGTCTCTATGCCAAGGCCGTCGACGACGCCGTCAAAGCCAAGACTGCTTAATTGAACAGACAGCATAACGTTAACTTCACACTTCAATATTTGTATTAGCAATTGCCGGGTCAAGTTAAATCGAGGGAATGAACCGTTTGCCGATCGACTCGCTGCGAACTGTTTCCTACATGTGCCTGGGGCATCCTCAAGTGCGATTGCTGGGGAATGGCACCGAGCGAAAATCTAGTACCGCCATGGCATGGCGCGGAGCCAAAGCAAGCCTCCACATACGGACGCGCAGTAGTAATCCATTGACCTGCTCGAGTCCTCCTCACATGTCTTCAGACAATGCTCCACAGCATTAACGCACCCTGGCAGCTATCGTACCTTGTTCGTGTTTGTCAAGGCGGCGTTACGAGCCAAAGGAACGACGCGTCGCCCAGATGGAGGCTTACGAGTTCGCTACCACAGCGAATCCATCCTAGTCGGATAATGCCAGGAAAACGCCATGGTCTCCCACCGTGTATAGTGTCGAGAATGGCTTGCAACCCATCCGATGTTCGAGTGCGATCGAGTGTGCCTAGCGCATTGGCACTCATCCAGTCGACCTTGCTTGTGGGCGTCAAGATGAAGGTCCAACATCTGCCGAGATCGCTTTCAAGTTGACAGTCCCTCGGGATCTTCCCACGACGATCTCTGCGATCAACTCCAAAGTCTCGAGACCGCCACGACCAAGCAGACCACGATGTCCCTGCCTCCTCACGCTGTCGACGGCATTTCAGGCATTGTGGACGAACGCATTTCTTGAATGTCAGTTGATCTTCTCACGAGTGCCGGTCGACGGGATTCATACGTCTGGTGCTGATTGGTCCCAAGAACACGTGGTCGTGGCGGCAGCTAGGTGGGACACGTGGTCGCGGTGGTAGCTAGGTCATTCTTGCACGTGCTTGATCATCCCACGACGCAGGTACACCATGCGCAGCTTATGTGGCGCCACGCCGAGCCTCTCCCACCATGAACATCCAGTTGGATTTGCGTGACAGAGGGCGATGGAAGGTGGTTCCTTGGAGCATCGCAGTACCTGCATCTCCTGCATTCTCGTCGTTCGCTTCGGCACTTCCACGGGCTTCCTAACCACACGAAGACACAGTCCACAGATCACCGCGCAGTCGCATCTCGGCGCCACCTTCGACGATGCTTACCCTCTGAGACAGTCCCCACCGCCAACTTCAAGTTGGCCACCAACGAGGGCACTTGGTGCGATTTGATTGGCTAAATGGTACTCAAATGCGCATGATTGGCTAAAATTCGGGTCGTAGGGATGGGGGAGATGGCAAGGGCTCATGGGAGGGGGTAGGGCTGTATGTTATCGTGGTTGGTGGCATTTTGCCCATTTTCAAACAAGCGCCAAGACGATGACAACTCCAGTCCCGACGACGATTACGTACGAAGATGTCGCGCGGTTGCCGACCCCCGGCAGCAACGCCCCCACGAACCTCCAGTTCTCCCCGAATGGTCGCTTGCTTGCGTTTCTCCACAGCTCCAGCAATGAACTGTCGCAGGAGTTGTACGGGATGGACATCGAGTCCAAGCAAGTGACGCTCGTCGCGCGTCCCCCCGGCAGCGGCAACACGGAAAACAACATGTCCCTGGAAGAAAAGTTGCGCCGTGAACGACAACGTCAAATGGGTGTCGGTATCACTTCGTACTTGTGGTGCCCTGCGCAGCAGTCGACTCGCATCTTGTACCCGCTCCATGGCAACTTGTACCTGCAAGAATATCCGGGAGCTGAACTCGTGCTCTTGTTTGACAAAGCATCCACGGGTGCAAAGGGTGGTGTGATCGATCCGCAATACTCGCCCGATGGCCGTCACATTGCGTTTGTCCAAGAGAATGAAATTTACGTCATCGCCGCGGACCCACTTCCTGGAGGCGCGACCCAGCAAGCGACACAAATTACTTTTGGAGCGCGCGAAGCCGGCAAGAGCCACGGGCTGGCGTGCTTTGTGACCCAAGAAGAACTGTCCCGCTTCCGAGGATTCTGGTGGTCCCCAGACTCGTCTCGCATCGCGTTCGAAGAAATCGACGACACGCACATCCCTGAATTCCGCATTATGCATTCGGGCAGTGCCGAGTTGGGTGAAAATGCGCAAGAAGACCATCGCTACCCCTTTGCCGGTGAAGCCAACCCACGCCGCCGTCTTGCGGTGCAAAATGTGAACCTCACGCAGCGCGAGACACCCGTGTTCGTAAACTTCACGGAGGAAGATTTCTACATCAGCCGCGTCCACTGGTTTGTCGATGGCACGTTGGGCATTGAAACATTGAACCGCCTGCAAACGGAAGTCGCGCTCTTGCGATGGAGCCCTGCGACCGAAACCCTTGTCGAACTCATCCACGAAACGTCCGCGATCTGGCACAACGTGCACTACTTGTACCGCAACCTAGAATCCCGCCCGGACGGTACGTTCACGTTTATCTGGGCTTCCGAACGCACGGGCTTCATGCACTTGTACTTGTACGAGTTTGCGAACGGCGCCGCGACCCTGGTGCGGCCGTTGACTCACGGCGAAGGCAACGTCGAATCGATCGACGGCATCGACTTGGAACGCGACGTGCTCTACTTTAGCGGAAACTTGACGTCCCCGATTGAGCGCCATTTGTTCCAGACGTCCCTGTCGATCCCGAACGCTCCCATCACGCAAGTCACCACCACCCCCGGCATCCACAACGTCGTCCTTGACAGCTCGGCCTCGATTTTTGTTGATGTGTTTCACAACTTGACCACTCCCCCCACGGCCGTCGTGTACAAACTGGCGTCGCCGGCTCCCGTCGCCGTGCATACTTTGCATGTGACGTCGGACCCGCGCTTGACGCAGCTCCAGGACCGCATCGAAGCCCCCTCCACGTTCTCCTTCACGTCGCGGGACGGCACGACCACTCTGTACGGCGCTTTGTACAAGCCAGACCCGGCGAAGTTCGGCCCGGGACCTTACCCGACCATGGTCAACGTGTACGGTGGACCGCACGTGATGCGCGTGCAGAACGCGTGGAGCGTGACTGTAGACATGCGCAGCCAACTCTTCCGCAACATGGGGTACGCCGTGCTCAAGGTGGACAACCGTGGGTCGTTCCGCCGTGGATTGGCTTTTGAAGGCGCGATCAAGCACGCCATGGGCACGATTGAAATTTCGGACCAAGAAGACGGTGTCCATAAGCTCATTGCGGACGGCGTTACGATCGCCGACCGCGTCGGCATGATTGGGTGGAGTTACGGCGGGTACATGAGTGCGATCTCGCTCGTCAAGGCGCCGAAAACATTCAAGCTCGGCGTGGCTGGTGCCCCCGTCACGTCGTGGGACGGCTACGACACGTGCTACACGGAGCGGTACATGTCGACTCCGCAATTGAACCCCGAAGGCTACGCTCGCGGCAACATCATGAACTTTGTCCAGCATTTGCAGCCCCACCAAAAGCTGCTCCTGATCCACGGTCTCATCGATGAAAACGTGCACTTCCGTCACACGGCTCGGTTGATCAACGCGCTGATCGCGGCCCGAAAGCACTACGACCTGATCTTGTTCCCCAAGGAGCGCCACTCGCCGCGCCACTTGGAGGACCGGATTTACATGGAGCAGCGCATTGCAGAATATGTCGTCGCCAACTTGTAAGGGATTCAACGATAAAAACATGTCATTTCGTCGGTCGGCATGTTGGAAATCTTTGGAAAAATCAAGCTTTGCGCAATTCACTGTCAATATGGTATTTGGATTTTCATTTTTTCCTTTCGTTGAATCATGAACACATTGTTTTTTCGTCCGTTTGAGCCAACGAGTTGAATGTCATTTGACACAAACGCTGTTGAATTTTTCATGTCGTCAAGAAATATTCTGCCCTGCCCGATGGACAGTGGATTTTTTGATGTGGTGGGTCAAGTTTGGCTGGCCATTACGGTTAGTAACCACTACACAATTCATGTCATGTGGAGACGTCGGCGAAGCTTTGGCGCATGTACCTCCATACGATGGCGCGTAAACCCGCTGGTGGCTCGATGGCCGTCGCAAACTCCGCCGAGTCCGACCATCATCATATCGTGCAAGCCGTGCGTCGCAGTCAATCTGCAGCCATCACACGCCCTACGATTACTGCTAGCGTCGAGCATGAAAAACGCAAAGGTGGCATCAGCTTGACAGGATCAGCCGCCATCCGCGTCACTGGCCAACACAATGCAGCTGTAATACGTGGAACATACGATCCACCGATTACTGGCGAAAGTTGGCAACAACTCCAGTCATTACCTTCGCGAGCTCGTCGACGGCGACCCCAGCGGATGCGATGGTTTCTCTGTCCACCACGCAAAGGTTGTCGGAGCGCACCAGTGGCAGGGGCCAAGCGACGGCGTCTGGTCATGGCTCAGCACTCAACCAAATAGTGAAAAACGCTTCCCCCAGCACAGTGACGGCACTCCCGGACGCAGCATTCCCATCCATGCATTTCAACGTCTGTGAAGTTACCCTAAGGTCCTTGGTATCTATGGCCGTGGCTGCGAGGGGGGATATCTGCGGCCGCCAACGTCCGACCCATTGCCGTCTGCGACGTGTGGGAGGTCAGCACGGCGCACAGATCCTTGACAAACCTTCCGAATGATCCATGGTCCACTAGCACCCAAACCACCCCGCCATGCAGTACAGTTCACAGGATGGCAGGTGGCGTTCTCTCGTCAGGTGTGGCGCTCGCTCTCCACTCAGGGCATCCATCGCGCGCTGTAACATCGACCTGAGAATGGGGACATCACGAGCGAGCAGTTCCGTAAAGTGCGACGTCGACTTGATTGTTTAACGCACGGTTCGGAGAACTTCAAATTTGTATGCGCATACAAAAGCAAGGTTACAATTGAAGTGCGTTTTACTTGTCCAGCGAAAAACGCCATAAACCTTGGCTGAGATACGACGCACTTAGTGAGCATGGTCGACCTGGCAACCATGCGCGGTTGCCACGATGCGCGCGTTGCTGTCATTTTCCATCTTCGTCGCCGGAGAATGCCTCACGATGCCTCGATGACGATGTCCAAATCTACGTCCTTTGTATTGGACGAAGATCAGTACCGCAAATGGAAGTACCAGCTACGAGACACCGTCGTCCAGGCCATGCAGAGCAGCCCGGCTTCGCGCGAAGCGGACGCAAAGTTTGAAGGGTACAGGCTCGCGTCATCGGACCGACACGCCGCAGTTCGAGTATTCAAACGCAAAGCGACTCAAATCAAGCAGCACAAGAGGTCGCCGTTTGTTGAAGTCCTCAGCATCAGCACGTTCGACACCATGACCCTCGACGACTTCGCGTACATTTTCCACAATGCGTCCCCCGCCGAGCACCGCAACCACATGGCTATGATGTACCCCCACCGATTTGTCGACGGCGCCATCCTGAACACGACGCTCTCATCATGTGACGAAGACCCGTTCCTGTGGTTTGGCGTCAAATCCATCACGATGCACCTTGACCTGACCGTTGGCAATCGCTGCGCAACGTACGTCGAATACTCTGGGACAACCGCCGATCGCGAAGGCCACAAGGTGCTGTTCGTTGTGCGCGAGTCGTTTTCGGCGTGGAGCCAGTCGCCGCAACACTTCACGTTCAAAGAGTACTTTTTGTTGACGCAGCTGCACGATTTTCGCGTGGAAGGCGTGCACTACTACCACGCCGACCCCAAGGGCGCGTACCCATCGTTTCTGTTCAACAAACATGCTGTCCAGCATGGCCAAATCCTCGAGCATATGCCCCACTTTTTCCGCCAAAAGTGGTTGCTTGCCCATCCGCCACAGCGTCCCCACCACACGTCCACAATACCTGTGGCGTTGTGTGCGTCGTGCAATGCCAGCATCATCAAGGCAAAACCAGCCAAGCGTCACCTCTGCCGCGCGTGCGGTCATACTGTGTGCACCAAATGTGTCGTATGGGCGTCCGAAGCATCGCCCCACATCGGTGCTACCAAAGTTGCTGTGTGCAAAAAGTGTTACGTGGCCGCGAGCCAGGTCCTGCCGTACAAGCGACAGCTCCAGTTGCAATCAAACATCCGCCTCTTTGACGGCGCGATGTCAGCCACCGCCACAGTCGCCCCCAACGCCGACGACGACAGCCTCCGGGACAACGTGGCGCAAGACCTCCTACCCGTACCTGCCTTCCGGGAGGTCCCGAGCGCGTCGTCCAGCGACAAGAAAGCCGGCGGCCGCGAGAGCAACTTGACGTGCCGCACCACCGCCCAAAGCGAAGACTACGTCCTGTCGCCGTCGTACGAGCCAAGCATTGTCTCGTGCGACAGCGACGACGACGATGACCTCATGGCAAGCTTCATTCGAGTCAACCAAGGGCTGGAAGCCCAGAAACAGCTCATGCACCAAATGCTGCGCCAGTTTGCCAAAGCTAGGCCAGGATTTCATGGTCGCCCATGAAGAGGTCGTCAAAGGAATAGAACCCACGTCCAGGCCACCGACGGATTCCACGTATTTAATCCCGAACCAGTAGAACACGATCGAAGCAAGTTTGGTTGATCCCTCTCGTCTTTCCACCATGACGCTGCCAAGTCCAGCAGCGAAACAACACGTCACGAGTTGGATGGCAAGCAGCGCCCTTCCACGTCCACCGCCGACGCCGGGCGCGACTCGGTGGTTTGTATGGTGTGACCTGGCATCACATGGGGGGCATTCCTCTGGCCACAGTGGTTTGCCATGTTGGCAGCAACAACGAATTCGACATGAGGGTCGTCGCCGAAACCAGCGGACGTAACGCCGAGAATTATTCTCCTCCCCCACTGTGAACGTACACGCTACGAAATTTTTGCAAGGAACCCCCCACGATGCATCTGCGCACCAAGCAAGCATTACAACACCACCACCTCGAGTCGGCGTGTCACGTGGGTGCGTCCGTTGGTGTTTCGGCAGCATCGTTCCTTTGATGGGTGTAGGTGCGGCGGCAGCGGGAGGGGGGGGGTGCGGTTGGATGCGATTGGCACCGTGGGCATGTATCACGCAGGCCCAACGATGACATGCAAATTCGTTGTTGTCACGTCAAATATTCTCCAAGTTCAAGTGTCATTTTCTTCAAATATGACATAACTTTCGAACGACTCATTTTCTATTTTTGACCCTTGCGTGAAGTATCATTTTTAGGGTGTGGCAAAATATTTGGCAAATTCATTTTCTGCAGCGACGATTTCTTGACACCGTCGCATATTCTGGATGTTGGCGCAGCGGCTTCCACAGATGAGGGTCGGTTAGATGGGACAACGTGGAGAGCACGCCGTCGACGTTGCCGAGCGAGGTCAGGCCGCTCTGAGCTACAGCGACCGTCGTGAAGCGAATGCCACTCCGGCAGCTGCTATATCGTTTCTGGCACGATTTGGCGCGGTATCGAGATGCCGAACTTCATTCGCCCGATCCCAGCAGTGTTGGTGTCTTCGCTGAGACCTTCGCCATCGTCTTCACATTCGTTTCTAGTGCTCACGGTGGACCGCAGATCGACAGTGTCGAGGCTATCTGAGTTGTCGTAGTACGAGTCGATGCTACACAGCGAGCTCTGCGAACCTACTCGACAACGAGGTCGATCGATGCATGGGAGATTTGGTCGACCTACACACAAGGCATCACGTACTACGAGAGATGAACGTGCCACCGGCGCCGCCCACCCTTGCCGACGACACAAAGCACAGCTTGCACACTTCGTCGAGGACGACCGACATCGAATTCAGCGTCCCAGGCACAACGCGTGGAATCGGAACGACGCATTGCCAGCACATCGCCTGCAACCATGTCGGTACGAGTGTTGGACGGAAGAGGACGTGCGTACCGCATGCGACGCAGGCGTGTGCGGATCGGAAGCGTTGGCACGCACAGCACAGTCGCGACGTTTTCTGTTTCATATATAATGTGCACCGTCCACTGGAATTCAGATTGTTTCTTCGGCGGCGCGCGAGTGACCAACGCATGGAGGAGGCGCATCTTCTGCAGCAGGAGCGGGAAGGCGTCCACGATATACATCGATGCGTGCGCGACCTTGTTAAAGACAAACGCCTGGAGATTCCCCAGCGGACTCGACAGCAAGTGCAGGGCGTCCGCGATGTAATCGTCGCCATGCGTTTGAAGGAGGAGCGTTTTGAAGTGGAATCGCACGACGTGGTCGACGGGCGGATAATCTTCCAGGTTCAGCGACTCCCGGGCGATGAAGAGGACGCTTTGTTCGTTCCGAGGCCAGACACCTCGACGTGTACGTTGTGTCTCGGGGCTCAAGCAAACCGCCGCTGATTGCGAAGCTGAGCTACTTGTAACTTGAGTGCGAGAGTCGTTGCATGGAGGAGATTGCCGCGGAAGTAGTGCGCTAGTGGTGTGCGAAGGGCGTCCGTTGTGTCGCAGTAGCTCAGCTCCATGTACTCACTGACGCAGGTGCCTTTTTCACGAGAATGCGCATGTTGGGCTTCTCCGACGCGAGGGCATACCCCTGCTGGGTCGCGTCCGCATCTGCGGAGTGCTTTGCATGGCCTCGTCGACGAGGCACATCATGTCTGCCTCGAGGTCGCCCCACTGCGACTCTGTGAGATGTTCCAAGTGCATTCTCTTGTCTGCTGTTGTGGGAGGAAAGCGGCGATGGCTTGCGGGGGAGGATCAGATGGAGTTTCGCAGCCTGCCGCCACCTGACTATGCCGACCTTCAAGTTGAACGAGGCGTGGGGACATGGTGCGTCTGGGCGAATGCCCAAATGCCATTCAGCGCCGCGACGGCGGCGACAGACGCGCATCCCGAGCGCTGTGAATGCAGCACGAACTTGGGATGGTAACCAGACGTGGAGCACCCGCGCCTCCGATATGCATCACGGGGAGTGCAGCTGCGACGAGATTGTGGCCGTCGTCTTGGTAAACATGGCGAAGATCGCTCAAGCGACTGCGATGGCGGAAGGAAGGTCGCCGTGGCTTGCGACCCCAGCCATCAGTGCGACCGCCGTCCTCACGATGAAGGCTGTCAGGTCGTCGTTGTCATGACGCATGTGGCGATGACGGTGACCATCGCGATAACTGTACATGTTTCAAGGTCCACGATTTGGTCTGAGACGCCACTGGCGGGCCGCATCGTCGACACGCAGGGACTGCACCCATGAATGCATACCCACGTACGTGTTGGTGGATGGAGGAGGGGCGTCCTTGTTCTGCCGACTCGATGCCGCGCCAAGTTTCCCAGTCGCAAGAGGTCGGCCTTGAATAGGAGGGTACATGGAGACACTTGGTTTTCATCCCCATGCCAACATGTCGTCCACGCTGGGATCCAAAAATACTCTCTCCGCCACACGCAATCCGTACAGCGCCGTCCCCCTCGCTCGGCCAGACTTGAATGGCCTCGCAGCACGGCCATGGGAATGATCAAGCGGTGGGCCCGGGGGCTCCTCGCCTGCGTCGTGCTGCATACAGCGCTGTACTTGGGCCACGTCAATCAAGTCCTGGGCGGCATCAATCTGGCGCAGGTTGTTGCGAACGGTGTTTGCCGCATGGTGCACTGGGCCACATTTAAAGCTGCGGCGTCGACAGCCCAAGTCGTGCCGTATGCTGAGAGCTTCTTGTACCCCAAGACGATCCGCCGCACCGGGCTGTACCGCTGCATCAGATTCCAGTACACGGGGACGGGGGAATGCCCAAACATCGTTAACGACATCGTTGGCCTTTTCCTCACCCCGAACCACACGGAGCCATGCGACGCCATGGTGTCCACGAGCATGTACGGGGTGCCGGGCCACTGCGTCGTTTAAAGCGATATGACGGGCGACGTCATCTTCACCATGCAATTGGCGTGCAACCGCTTGACGATGCGCCAATTCTCGTGTGCGTTGGGAGCGCAGTACGTATCGTACGGCTGGGAATCGTTGCAGTACCGCCACGAGCCCCTCTCGCTCACGGACTCGAGCGTAGCCAACGCA